>NW_027412322.1:0-182845 GCF_047663935.1 Musca autumnalis
AATGTTCAATATCGATGGCGAAGCTGCCCCATGGTTGGGGAGGCTTCGCCACTTTTTTAACATTTTGTAAATTTTCAAAAATAATATTTTAAAAAACAAAATTATAACCACTTATATATCAAAACTTATAGTCAAGATACGCTAATATTTGTACCAAAAATAATATTTGAAAAAACTTTAACGGTGTCGCTATGAGAACATATTGAACAAAAACGTGGCGAAGGCGCCCCATGTTACCATATATGAAATGATGGCGATGCACAAGGGGTGACGTCGCAAAAAATGAAGATTTAAAAAAAAATTAAATTTGTTTTTGGTATAACAGTCGTTATATGGTGCAAAATTCTAAGTCTTTAACCAAAATGTCAAGATCATATATTGTTTACTTCTACAGTTACTCTGTGATAAATCTAAAGAATTTTTAATAATTTAAAGAGCACCATAAAAAATTAAATTTCTTTGGTGTATAAAGAGTAATATTTTTTACGTATCAAAAGTCCCCTTTTTAGAATGGAATCGTCAACTTCAGATAGAAATCTGAGTCTTAGAAAAATATATTTATGGCAAAAGTGCTTTAGAAGCATATTAAAAATTAAATTTATGATGCATCCATTTTTCCCTATTGTTTTGAAAAGTATATAGAGTTAAAAAAGTAGCGGAATATTTTATATGGAGGTTATTCCAAAACGATAACATATAGAGATGATGTTTGATAGAAATATTTTCAATCTCTTCAAAATGCACAATTCACAATTTAAGCTAGTTTAGTTGCAATATATGCATAAAATATTCGAAACCCCCCAAATTTTACTGTACCTCTATATGGGGCCTATACCAAAATATTAACCTATATTGACAAATTTTCACACTATGAATTCTTAGGCATTCAGAACTATAAATCCTAATTTACAGATAAATTTACTAAAATATGTGGCCAAGACCCTCGAAATACATAAAATCGGGAGATACCCTTGTATGGGAGCTACACTAAAATATTGACCTAACTTAATAATTTTTTGCCAAATATTAGCTTAACCAATAATTTAACATATTAGAAGATTTTATATTCATCAAATAAGAAATGTAGGCAAAACCCTAAAAACCACTTCATAGTTTTTATGGTACCTATTTATGAGGGCTTCGAATATATCTCTCCAATCCCTCAATTTGCACCAAACCTGTGTTTCGTTATATTGATTGAAGTGTAAAAATTCGAAAAATGTTAACATTAGATCACTCAAATGCTTCTCTGAATTAATCTAAGTTTTTTGGAATCTTGCCCCAATGTGCATCGTTTTGAATGAAAATTAAATAATTTGTGTAATAAATGGCACAAAACACACGAAAACTGGAAGGGAATGCAATTTTATTTATTTCCATAGAAGCACTCGCGTACATGTACATCCATTTCTTCATATTATCACAATTATTTTTGGACAAATTTGATAAACTTTTTTTCTTATTTTTTGTTTGTCATCTATTTATCGGGGTTGCCATCAAGTAACACATTTTGCGTGCAGATGCCTATGCAAATTTCACAAAATAAGTATCATGGAAACCCTGAAATATAAAAGCTTTTATGAAATAGACGAAAGCTTTTAGATAAAAACGAATGGTTCGTAAAATTCTACAAGAACCAAATTTTGAACGTATACGTTTTAGTACGAACGGTTCGTGTGACAGGTAAGCATTTTTACAAAAACAGGCTGTAATATTTTACCATGAGTAATCGAACCTTACAAGCTTTATTGGATATATTGGGTGAACAAGATGTCAAAATATTCTTTCGAACATAAAACAAAAAAATCAAAAAAATGTTAGCATATACATATTTAGAGTTTAAATTGCTAATATTTCAAAGACTGACTTAAAATTGATTCTATTTAACTTAAAGTGATTATAAATTGTTTGAGCTATCATGATCTAAGTTTAATTTTTTTAGAAATATATTAGAAAGTCTATAGTGGGAATAAAACTTAAAGTAAGTACATTGTAGGAAGTTCAAATTATGAATAGTTCCAATATTACGAGGTCATTTTTGAATCGGACCAGTTCCATCACAGACACATACCAATCATGGTAGAACAAAGAAGGTAAAGTAAATACTACAAAAAATACAACTCAACAACAACCACATAGAAATTTGTTTTTGTCTGTAACGTTAGTGTCACCGGTAAATGTAAACAAAGCAAGGAAATGTATATAAATTATTTGAATTTAAGAAACTAATATTTTCCACAATTGATTGAATATTAAAAAAAAACATGAATGAAAATTGGTTACAATTTCAATTTGAATCTTTCCATGTAATTCCAAATAATGCATAATTTCTCGCACAAAGTAGAATTCTTGCGAAACTGTTTGACGTCGCTGAAAATTCATCGAAAATGGAGAAGCTGTTTCAATTATTTGTTTTTGAAATCAAAAAGCACATGTTTATTAGGGATTATTTTTTTTTCAAATTTAAGACAATACGCCTCTATAAGCGAGTTTTAGTATGCGGCACGTCGTTCGGACTTGGAGGAGGTTACATGACATTGATATGAAGAAATAGTTTTGTTTTTCTGAATGATATATTTTTTCTCAAAAAAGATATATCCCTAATATACATCTAACATAGAAATAAATATATAAAATGTCGTATGGAATTTGACACTAACATTACAGCCCAGTTCAGTCAGCTGTTTATTGGTGTTATCTTATATTGTTCTACCGTGCATTGTTTACTGCACTGTTTACATGAGTAAACAGAGTGATGGAGATATATTATGTCAAATGGAACCCATTATATCTCAAAACAATATTTCAACAATATTTCAGATGCCGAACTGATATTTACCATAATAAGAAGGGTATAATTAAATTTGTCATTCCGTTTGTAACACATCGAAATATTCATCGGAGACCCTATAAGGTATATTTATTCTTGATCAGGGTAACATTTTAAGTCGATATAACCATGTCCGTCTGTCTGTCCGTACGTCTGTTGAAATCAAGCTACAGCTCGAAATTTTTAAGATAGAGCTTTGTAATTTGGTGTATAAGTTTCTATTACTCCTAGGATGTTTGGTATTACAAAGGGGCTTCATTATCACACTGAAATGGCTGGATTTTGGTACTTAGTCTTCAATGGTGGTATAAAACTTTTCCCCAGCCTTCATATAGCCTCCATAGAATGGTACCTCCCGATTTGCGGTATTTTGAAGGCTGTGGCCTCAATATTCATCCGAAAGGGCTAAAATATGGTATTTAGTCTTCACGGTGCTCTTGAGTCAAATTTAAATGAAAAGAAATTACAATGTTAATAGATGAGAAAAATCAAAAAACTAAAAAAAATCGCCGGAGCGCTTTTTAAATAAATCGCGATTTAAATGATCGCGATTTATTAAAAATCCATCCAGCGATTTTTTCTTGTTTTTGGATTTTTCTCATCTATAAACATATAATTGCTCCACAAACATCCCATACGGGACAAGGGAGACTTCTCTCATATCAATGAGTGCACCCACGACCTTCAGCGTGCAAGGCGGGTGTGCCATTGTACCATTGTACCACAGCACAGTGGATCCACCCATTGACCAAAAATAAAAAATAAATGTCAAAATTTTGGTACAACATCTGACAACTCTGACAGCTACGATATGGACCTTTTTAAAAATATATTAGTTTTTGTTTAATTCGAACGCGATCTTCTTAAGAATAGATTCAAAAGTCGGAACATTTGCCTAATATTTTTTTGTTGTGAGTACAACCTATATTTTAAGTGCAAGTAAATATATTCAAAATATAGCAAAACTAATACGTATAGCAAAATATTATAGTGGAATTTGAAGGAGGAGGAAATAGCTTAATTTCCATTAAAAAATAGTTTGTTAGCGTTTTGTGGAATTCTAGTTAGCTGCATATTTTCTTAGTGTATTTTCTAATGCCAATTCGATCATATACTTAAATTTGACATAAGGTTTTTGTCATGATGCCCACCAGTGCCCACCACGGGAATAATTTTCCGAAGTAGGTCATGGGTTTAAGATTATTCAATATTAAAAACTGCTGCTATCTAGTGCCAGACTATAAATGGTGGGTCGCTGACTAAAGCTGCCCTAGAATAGGGTTTCTATCGATATATTAGCGTATAGCTCTGTTATATGACCACGTACATTAACATAATTGGCATCAGTGGCAAGATGAAGAAATCTTCTTCCAAATTTGTTTTACGTTGGCGGTACGTGGCTTCCAGGAAGAAGGCTATAAGATCTATATTACACATTTTACCAATTCGCAGACAAAAATGTTGTTTTTTTTAATCCGCTAAATTGGTTGCAATTTATGTTGTTTTGGAGATTGTTTTTTTTTCCCAAGCCTATTTTTGCATCATAAGATAATCGGGACCTTTGTTCATGTCATTTCGTATTAAGAGCATAAAACAATTCTTACCGTATACCCCCTCCAGAGGGGAAAGGGGGGAGAATGATACGCTCGTGGTTTCTTAAAACACTCTTCGTAGCCGCACAAAGCTGTAACCGGCGCATTGGCTAGATTTTTACACTCTAAATATTTTTGGCCACTTTCTCCATACAAGTGGATCCACTGTGCACAGTGGCTATAAACATAGCTGTTTCAAATTTTGCAAAAACTTCCCTGGTGTAAGCGGTTTTCATTTGAAGTTAGTTAAGGTGCACTGTGTATAACATTGTCTTATAAGGGGGCGATACAGCCAATCCATTGTCCTAATTTAAACTACGAAGATATCATAAAAGTCAATCTTATAGAGAATTTTTATAGCTACAACATCTTCTTTAGTCCTAAAAAATCCTTAAAAATGTCAACTTGAATTGCGATTTATTTAAAAATCGCTCCGTTGATGATTTTAGATTTTTGATTTTTCTCACCTATGAATAGTGTAGTTTCAGAGCCACAAAAACTTTCCAGGTGTAAGCACCTTCCATTTAAATTTGATTCAAGAGCACCGTGTCTTCATTTGGGGTATAAAATTTTCCATCCTTCATATAGCCCTCATAGACCGGTACATCCCGATTTTCGGTGTTTTAAAGGTTGTGGCCTCAATATTCTTCAGAAATGACTGAAATTTGATATTTAGTCTTCGTTGGGGGTATTCAACTTTTCCCTCTAAATATATCGATATATGTAGGTCCACGCCTTCATACAGCCCCTATAAAACGGTACGTACCGATTTGCGGTATTTTGATGGTTGTGGCTTCAATATTCCACCGAAATGACTGAAATTTATATAAAACTTTCCATATGACATTTTTCTGTATAGGTCCACGCCTTCATATAGCCCTCATAGCCCGGTATATCCCGATTTTCGGTATTTTACCGCCCGATTTAGTTCAAATGTAGTAACTCATTTTTAACACAGTTGCAGTTGACCAATCAAACAGAAACTTTGCACACTTTTCAGATTTGGATGACAATACATGAATATGAAACCAAAACCAATATGGGTCCATTTTTTCCTATAGCCCCCATATAGCTGTACCACCCGATTTCAGGTGTTTTGAGAATTTTGTCTTCATTTTTAGTCCGAATTGGCTGTGACTTGGCATTTGGAGTTCCCAATTGTACAGAAACTCCCCCACCAAAAATTGTGGACATGGGTCAGATGTTGGCCCCCATATAACGGTACCACTCGATTTCAGGCAACTTAAAGTTTACAAAAAAGTTAAAAATAAAAAAATAATTAAAAAATTAAGTTTTATTTAAAAGATGCCATTGTGAAGAAGAATATACTTATTGAGGCTAAGCGAAAAAATTATTTTCCAGTTTTCAGTGCATTTATAAATAAAACAATGTAAATTATTTTTTTTAATTATTATTATTTTTTTTTTAGGACTTATTTTGGTGAAGGCAAAGGTAACGAATTTTAACCAACCAATTTTAATAAAATATATGGCTTATATGATCCGGAACTAACATATCGCGGGTTATCAGCACTCTCACAAGAATATTGTAAATACTGTACCCAATAAATAAATGTTACCTTTGAATGGTTTAACAAGCAATCGAATGGCAACGTAATAAATCTCGTTGGCTTCAACGTGTTTTACCTATTTTTAATCATTAACGCGGTCATAACTTGCACACAAATTAATTTTTTTTTGTCAAATTTTTGAGCTTTGTTCAAAAACACTTAATTTGATCAAGCAATAGCCACAGTTACTGGTAAAGTACAATATTTCGCGTATTATAATAGTGCAAACCTTCATAGAAACTAAATTTTTTGGTCTTTCACTCATGTAAAAGTTTATATCACAATGATATCATCCTGAAAAGCACAAAACCGTGTGAATTATCAAGCATAACTATTGTACAACTGTTAAATTTGTGGACGATAGACCTTTAATAATTTCACAATATTCCCTTTGTTATAGTGTTCAATAAATGGTACGAGTGTCATTGTAACTGGGAATATTTGCATTCCAAAAAGGAACCTGATATTGAGAGAAAATTTAATGGTGTAGCAGAAGGGGCTAAACAATGCCAATTTTCCAATCTTAGAATATTTATTACAAATGTATGATGTACATATAACACTGTGACACTTTGGGGCAGAGATAATTCCTTTTGAAGAAGAAAGCCCTTGGTGAGTATATTAAGAATCCCAAAGGACAGATCCGCCGTGAGTCGAACTTCCGCGTTATTGCGTAATGAAGTTTTTGCTAGAGGTTGCTAGGCATCAGGAATTATATCTTTGCTCACTGTTGTTTTAGCTTATTTCTGAGATGACATGTCTGCAGTCAAATCGAATGAGGATTGTTTTCGTAGAGCACTTCGACCTTCCTTCAATGTCCTTTTCGTCCTTTATTTTAAGAGCCGCTATAAAAGTACCACAAGATGACGTTTCTTAGCTTCCAAATTTTCTGCAAAAATGTCGCTCAGAAAATTTTAGGTACGGCTCTCATTGACAACTAATCAATTTTGTCGCGTTTTCATAGTCATTTATGACATTTACTCCTGTTTGCTCAGAAAAAACTGTGTTTTGAGTTTTCGTATGTTCTGTAACGAATATTCAAAAAACAAAATATTGTATTTTTCTGAACAACAAGTAAAAAAGGTTCAGTCGGCTTTGCCTCCTGACAGATCGAATGTATTTAAGGTCTCCTCAGAATTTTGTGGCCCTTTTTGGACATTTGAACTTGCCGACAAAAATGTGGATTAGGAATTAACTGCACTAAGACACAAATGTTGAACTATTGTAGGCAGGAACCCTAGAGAGGACCGATATGGGCCATTCTAGAAGTTAAACTACATTTTTGGTAAAATATTAGGAGATCCAAAGTTTGGACCAAATTGGTTAAATATTGGGGAGAAGTACCGAAAGTTGTGAACCGGTATTGCCCATGAAACTAAGTTTGGATATAATATGACGAAGACCAAATGTTGGACCAAATCGGCTGAACAGTTCGAGAGTTATCGTGTTCTCCGATCGCCACATATGGTGACATAGGTACCTGAAGAAGTGGACCGATATAGCCCATCTTCGAACTTAAACTAAGTTTGGGTAAAATATTACGAAAGCCGAAATTTTAACCGACTCGGTTTATCCGTTCGCGAGTTATCGTGCGCTCCAGCCAGACAGACGGACGGACATTGCTCAATCGACTCCAAATTGTCTGAAACACATTTCGCCCAAACATACTTGGGGTCTAAAACCATTATTTCGATGATGCACATTTTGCCCGTATGAAAGTGTATATACCCTTTCTAGCCTAAAGGCTGAGGGTATAAAAATCCGCGAATATTTGTGATAAAAATTCTTTAAACAATTATAAAAGTATCAGTCGGCTTTGCCGACAGAGACATGCCCTCAGCCTGTGTATATTGAAACAATTTTTTCCCAAAATACGTATGTATTTAGGGGGTTTTAAAAATTTTGGACTTTGAACCGACAAATATGTTGATTAGGATTAAAGATCAAAAGTTTTGCGGAGGAGATACTAAAAGGAGTGGATCGACATTGACCGTTATGGAAGTGGATCTCCAGCCACAACATACGAGTATGGTGCCATAGGGGGTTTTTACACTCTTCGGGCTGTTTGCTCAAGAAGTATGGACTTGCCCCTAAAAAAAAAAATTTACCTTCGTAATTGAGGCAGCGAATGCAAGTTGTTTCAAAAAAATCAAAGTGATTCGATATCAGGTCTTAAATTGAACTTATCCGAAATTTTGTGTGGGAGGTACCGGATGGAGTGGACAAATACAGTCTATTTTTGAACCTGATCTATATCTGGTAGATATATTAGGCTGTGTAAAGTATAGACCAATTCGGCCACTCCCTTCAAGAGTTACCGTACGAACAATTTTTCCGAACATTTTTGAACTTTTGGAGGGGAGGTACCTGAGAGAGTGGACCGATATGGCTTATCTTCAAACTTAAACTATGTTTGGACAAAATACTACTAAGGCCACATTTTTAACCGAATCGGCAGATCCGTTCGAGAAATATCTTACGCTCCAACCACTACACACGGTGTCATAGGGGTTTTCTGCACCTTTCAGGCTATTTTCTCAGGAAGTATGGACTTGCCCCTGATGAAACTTGTACCGTCGTATGGAGAGCAGTGAATACAAGTTGCTTAAATAAAAATCAAAGCGATTCGAGAGATGGTCCTAAACTGAACTGTTCCGAAATTTTGTGTGTGAGGTACCCGAAGGAGTGGACCGAATGAGTCCATATTGAAACCTTATTTAAGTCTGGTACACATTTCACGATGGGCAAAGTATGAACCAAATCGGTTACTCTCTTCAAGAGTTATCGTGTGCACAAATTTTCCGAACATTTTCGAACTTTTGTGGGGGAGGTACGGGAAGGAGTGGATCAATATAGCCCATCTTCGAACTTAAACTAAGTTTGGGTAAAATATTACGAAAGCCGAAATTTGAACCGAATCGGTTTATCCGTTCGAGAGTTATCGTGCGCTCCAGCCAGACAGACAGACAGACAGAGGGACGGACATTGCTCAATCGACTCCAAATTGTCTGAAACACATTTCGCCCAAACATACTTGGGGTCTAAAACCATTATTTCGATGATGCACATTTTGCCCGCATGAAAGTGTATATACCCTTCATAGCCTAAAGGCTGAGGGTATAAAAACAGGGTAAATTGCACAAAACGACCAAGAAAACCCGACAAAATCGATTAGATGTCAATGAGAGCCGTATCTAAAATTTTCTGAGCGGTATTTTTGCAGAACATTTCGAAGCTGAAAAACGTTATCTTGTGGTACTTTTATAGCGGATCTTAAAATAAAGGACTAAAAGGACATTGAAGGAAGTGAGTTAGAAGGTCGAAGTGCTCTACGAACATAATCCTTATTCGATTTGACTGAAGATATGTCATCTCATAAATACGCTAAAACAACAGTTAACAAAGATATAACGCTAATTTCAGATGCCTTACAAGGTGTCTAGCAAAAACTTCATCACGCCATAACGCGGAAGTTCGACTCACGGCGGATCTGTCACCAAAGTCTTTCTTCCCCAAGAGAAATTTTCCGTGCCCCAGGCTTTCGCCTCCATTTTGTTGCACAGTGTAATTATTATAATTATTCCTAGCCAGGCAACATCAATTTTTCAACACCTCAGTAATGTTGGCGATATTTTCTGAGTATTTCAGCCATGTAAAACTTCTCTACAAGTGATATTTTAGGTTCGTACTCGGCGATAAACTGTAGGTCCAATATCATTGAACCAATATGAATCGGGGTGCACTCATTGATATGAGAGAAGAGAATTTGTTCCATAAATGAATATATATGGATGGCTTAGTCCTACTCATATAAAGTTGCGGTATTAAAAACTAACAAATATTTCGCATTTCAAGAAAAAGTTATCAGTTGACCTTTTTATTATATTTTGTGTTTAATTTTATTTTATATAAATATCATTCAAAGTACTAATTTATTGCTAATAGGTGTTTTCAAAAGAAATAACTTACCAATTATTCACCCATAAATAAGAATAGCAAATTGTTTATTTTTATTATTTGTTTTATTTATTTCTATTTGTTTTAAATCTTTTGTTTGTAATTTCTTATTGTTGTTGTTTTGTACACATACCATATAATTCAATATTTTGTGCTACATAAATTATTTTACGAATTACGACCAATAATAATGATTTGTTGTTATTTGTTTACGTTATAATTTAATTAATAATACTTTTGTAAATTTATGATTTCTGGTTTTTGTGTGTCTTGTTTTTCTTTTCTGTTTGTTTTAATTTTGTATCGCGTGACATTTGATTGTAGTTCAATTAATTAATGTTTGATTTTTGGTTTTGATGTAAGTATTTTCAATTTGTTTGCTATTAAGATTCATTATATTTCTTTGCCTTACATAAATTGGATATTTCTGCTATGCTAATAATGATTATAATAATAATGATAATATTCGATCAAATAAAGTTTTTAATTGTCTTTTGTGTTTGTGTTCAAACCAACTACATAAATATTTATATGTAGCATTGTGGCTGTTAATACTGTTGTTGTTGTTGTCGTTGAAACCAGATGATAAATAAATAATTTTATAAAAATTTTCATTTAAATTCGTTAACTTCGATGTACAATAAATTAATGTGGTTCGATTATTTATAAATTAAATTTAAAACATCGATTGTAATTTGGTTTAGGAAGTCCATTAACTAAATGCAGATATTTATATTGTTTTTTGTCCGTTTTAAACAATGTTTTCAAATAACCTATTGAACACTGTTAAAATTGCTTTCTTGCCATTGGTAAAAATTAAATGTGTTTTTATATTGTCTTATCCGAACGCAATAATAGGTTTTGTGATGTCTTCCAAAAATATGTTGAGGTTCCGTTTGAAAAGGAAGGCAAAACAAAGACAACAAATGTTTTGATTTGTTTTTTTTTAGATTTCTTGACTTCAAACTCACTAACACACTGTTAGAAGTTGCTACATTTTTGAACACTTTCGCATGTGAATATGTCCTTTTCTTGGTCGATATTGTTCTATAGTAACATCGGTTCGTATAACCTACACCATTAAAGAACATTTTAATGAAGAGAATTCTACATAAAGAAGTTCAAGCGCAATAGTTATGGATATAACCGGCAATCATCGAGGAGAAGTCTATCAATCTATAAATTATGTGGACAAGATCCTTGCAGCTAAACTAATCTCGGTTTCCGCTTAGAATTTCACTTTACTTTAAGTCGTACAAAATACCTACGAAAAAACCGAAAGATACATACCAATTGAAGGTCAGTGATTGGCATTTCCGTGAAGTATACATATACGAGTAATATGAAACAAGCTCTTATAGCTAAACTATTACTCAGGCAGGGTGAAAGCAATTCGAATGATCTAAATAACATTATGTCGACATATTTATAATGGGTTTAAATTACCGGCGGCAAAAATCGTGAATATGGCAGCAAAGGGAACAACGCCCCAAAAACAGCCACGAATGCAACACTTAACACCAGCCGTTACAGTTCCAATCTCAAAAAATGCAAAATGAAGTAAGATCGAGGAAATTATGGGTTTTATGAGTCGGAAGAATATCATGGTCGCAGCGGTGCAGGAAACCAAGCTGAAGAACAATTTCAGCTTACAAGATACTGAGGAAGGTTCGCACCATAAGCAGAGGGGGGACGATTAGCTTTCCTATTGTATTAGTCTGTTCAATACAGACCTATCTCGTTTGAACCTGGCTCTAATTTCCCATATATTGAAAGTATGCTTAACGTTTATATCCCTCCCATAAAAAGCTGTACTGTATGGTATGGGCCCTATAGTAGTCCGCTTTGGAAGGCCACAACCGACTTGTCTTGGAAAACTTTAATGCTCACAATGAGTTGTGGCAGTCGATCCTCGGAAGTGGTCAGAGCGGTATAGTGCTGGCTGAGTAGGTTCATAGCTCTACGTTTTGCTCCATCAATGAGGACGCCCCTACCAGAATTAGCGGAGAGAGTTCGTCAGATATAACCATCGTTTCGCCTAGTCTGACAAATAACGCCACTCATCGTTTCATTTGCGTCAAACCATTTCCGCACATTTGTCTCCATCAGTAGACCGCCCGATTTCATCACCTCAGAACGCCGCACTTTCATCAAGCATGGGACTATTTGGAACTATCTAGTTCACTTCGCAGTTCCAATGGCCCACATTTTTTCTTTGAACAGACTGCGTATACTTACTATCACACGTTATATTTCATGATGTTACTCATACGTTTTGGAACTAGTACAAGGAACTAGGAACTAGATTACCCAACTCTAGCGTAGATTCAGAGAGTTCACTAATCACAATCATTGATGAGCGGGTAACAGAAAGGTTGTTACGAGACATGATCACTGCTGCAGCCGCTCGCCATATACCTGCTGATCGAATACTCGAAGTGAGAGCAACTGTCCCAGCAGAGGCGATGGGATTAGCAAATGAGCACGTCGCACAGTGTTGCCGCTTCCATACAAATGTGGACAAAAATAGAAGGCGTTGACTTAGGTTGATGAATTTTTGCACAAGTTCTTATGAGGGCACAGGAATGAAAAATACCAACTTTGGTCCATATCGGTTCAGATTTGGATCTAGCCCCCATATATATCTTTACCCGATTTTGCAATAACTCGGTCAATTTTAATCGAATAGCCTTCAAATTTAATATGTGATATTTTCTTAGGTTCCTGAGTAGTTTCACCAATTTTCGTAAAAATCGGTTCAGGTTTGGATATAGCTGCTATATATATCTTTCCCCGATTTTGCTATAAATCGCTCAATTGTTGATGAATAGTCTTCAAATTTAACATGGGACATTTCCCCAGGCCCCTGTTCAGTTTTATCGATTTTGATTTGATTTCGCAAAAATCGGTACAGATTTGGATATAGCCTCCATATACATCTTTCACCAATTTTGCTATAAATCGGTAAATTTTTGAAAAATAAAAATCAAATTTAACATGGAATGTTTTCGTAGGCCTGTGCCCTCATAGGTACTTGTGCAAACATTCATCAACCCAGGTCAAGGGTAAAACTGAACATGGGCCTGAGGAATCCCATGTTAAATTTGAAAGCTATTCATCAAAAATTGAGCTAATTATAGCAAAATCGGGGAAAGATATATAGGGGCTATATCTGAATCTGAACCGATTGTTGTAAAAATCAGTGTAGCTACTCAGGGTCCTAAGAAAAGAGCACATACTAAATTTGAAGGCTATTCGATCAAAATTTAAGGAGTTGTAGCAAAATCGGGAAAAGATATATATGGCGGCTATATAAAATCTGAACCGATATATCTCAGAAGGTTGCAGGGATGGGCAGAATGTTTTACACATTTTGATTTGGAAGATATGTCCAATTAACGGAAAACAGGAGCCAAGGTGGCAATAGGTGGCAATCAAAAGATCTGCTCTACTAAATATTAAGAATTTTAAATTTTTTATCAAATTTAAATTTTGATTTCTTGATAACGGTACATTGCCCATGAGCAGTTAATGTAAACTTTTTGTACTAAAACGTTATATTTATAGCCCACTCATCAAATCCCCATCCAAAACTTTTAGTATTATCAACAAATTTTTGAGGAAATGTTATTTTGAATGTCGTCTAATTTTCATATGAATATCGCCTTAGATCACCTGGGAAATATTTTTCATATTTAAAGAGCTATAACTTCATTATGGATGCAAATATCTACAAAATTCTTTCAGATTCCTTGTATCGGATGTGTTTACTGTAAAAAGAAAACATAAACATATGTAAAAGTTAACATCACATTTTTTGATTTTTGTCCACGCGGCAACACTGTGCGTCGTGCCAACCCCAGTTACCCTAGAGTAAGGGAGTTGAAATGAAGCGGAACAAGTGACTAAGTCAGCTGAAGCATTGCAACATTAGAGCAGGAATAAGTGGGAATAATGGCTAATTTAATTTGGAATCCTAAAAAGAAGGAAGATAGCACCTCAATCACGTATGGTGACCTGATTGATCAGAAGAAGTTATTTCAATTGACAGTTTGTTGAACACTTTGGGAGTGCTAAGGCGAAGAGAAGAGTACTACCGGCCAAGGAGGAACCACAAACATTTACGTTTAATCATCCAAAGTGTTGGGCCCTGATGGAATTTCCATGGCAACGCTGATACAGCTAGATGAGTCGGGAATCGAGTATCTCACCAAAGTTTTCAACATATCGCTAGCCACACATATCGTTCCCGAAGTCTGGAAAATGGACTGGAGAAAGGTCCCGCTACTGAAGCCAGACAAGGATGCCACGAAAGTTGAATCGTACAGACTGGTAGCAAAGACTATTGAGTCAATGACTCAACCAGAACAAGCCGTGCGTTAGGACAGCGATGGTGACGCTTGACTTATCATAAGCTTTACATATATAGGCAAGCGCACCACGCTGTTTGAGGACATTCGCTTTTGTTGCCGATAACAAAGACTCTTGAGGCATCTAAAAGAAGTACCTTTATGTTTTCTATGATAAGCCATAAGAAGCCCAAGCTCTTCAAGGCTTCCTATAAGAAGACCTTTAAGTTCCTAGCAAAAAATCCTTTATTTTTATAGTACTTTCTTGCAGTCGTATTAACTTACAAAACCCCTCACTAACCCATTATTTTAACAAGGGCATGTCGCCTTGTATTACTAGTTATTCTATGACTACTAGAATTTGAAAAATAAGCTAAAAAATCAATTTTTAGAACAGTTGAAGTGTAATTTGTTTTCAATTTCAACACACTTGATATTTTTATTTTATTTCGCTCTCTGCTAGATTTGGTCACGCGAACTTCTGATTTGAAGTCAAACACACTACACTCTATGCCTCGCGTACGGACATTAACGGTTGTTTAAACGCTTACACGTGCACTACCTGTTTTTTTATTTCGCCACGAAAAACTCGCGTGCTGACGACGAGTGTTGAACCCACAACCTTACTATTTGTAGTCGGACACACACGCACCCTGCCAGCATATGGGGGTGCGTTTCTCACTTCCTCTATCAGAAGCGATCGCATTCTGAACTTCTTTTCTATAAAATAGCGATCCTTTATCATTTTACAATAACAAATGAATTGCTGTCCCCTTTTGAACTTCTTAAATTACTACTTAGTGTCAGAAAAGGAGATCGAAATTCTATTACTGCTTGTTTACACTAACAATGCTACTACTCACTACAATCGCGTGGGCAGACACTTTCTCTGGCCTATGCAGACACTTCGATTGTTTACGTTCATTTAAGGCGTGTACAACCTTGAACTAATATAAGATATTAGTCTATCTGATGCTTATATGGTACGGTGGTGCAGTGGTAAGCATGTTCGCTTTGCATTCTTAATGTCATGGGTTTGATTCCCAGGCCAGGCAATATCACATTTTTAAAATGACAAAATTACTATAGACGACAATTTGAACTAAGAGTAGTCCTTTAAAAACGTATGTACTTTGGAAAAATAATTTTAATAATAAAAAATAACAACAAAGAAAAATAAAAAAAAATAAAAAAATATTTTTTTCCAACCAATTTTATCGCTAAAAGAACTTCTAAAAAGTCTCGAAAACGGCATTCGCAAGTAGTGTCGTACACGTGGTTCATATCTTTCCGAACGGTTAGACTTCATAAACTAGAAGGCGAGATCGCGGGTGTGTGTTTCTATCGCCTGGAAGTGACTGCTTCGGGTAATGTGCGATAGAAAATTCTGGCTGGGCACTGTGCCACCACACTCATAACTCAGTAGCAGTACACGGTGTGCCTTAACTAACTTTAAATGAAAGGTGCTTACACCTTGGAAATTTTTGCGGATTCTGAAACTACAATGTTCACAGATGAGATAAACCAAAAAACAAATAAAAAAAAATCGCCCGAGGGATTTTGAAATAAATCCCGATCGAAGTTCGCATTTTTAGGGTTTTTTTATGTTTTCATGATTTTGCTTGGAAACCGCAAGTCCTATCGAATTGACTCTAAAGAAAATGTTGTAGTAGTGAAAATTCTCTATGATTTTGCATTTTAGGATTTTGCTTGGAAAAGGGCAAGTCCTTTCGAAATGGGACTAAAGAAAATGTTGTGGACAATTTTCACTGCTACAACATTTTCTTTAGTCGCCTTTCGACACGACTTGCGGTTTCCAAGCGAAATCGAGAAAACCTTTAATAAACAAAAAAATGTGAACTTTAACCGCGATTTATTTAAAAATCCCTCCAGTGATTTTTCCTTTTTTGGATTTTTCTCATTTGTGAACATTGTTGTTTCAGAATCCGCAAACACTTTCCAGGTGTAAGCGGTTTTCATTGAAGTTTAGTTATGATGCACCCTGCATGACATGGTTTTATAAGGAGGCGATACAGTCAATGCATTGTCCCAATTTGAACTTCTATATCTCAAAAATGGTATAACCTGCGAAAATACCATTAAGATCAATCTTGTAAAGAATTTTCACTGCTACAACATGTTCTCAAATCCTATTTCGATAGAGCTTGCGGTTTCCGAGCAAAATCGTGAAAAGATAAAAAACCCTAAGAATGTGAAATTTGACTGCGATTTATTTGAAAATCCCTCCGATGATTTTTGTTTTGTTTTTTGATTTTTCTCATCTATGATCATTGTAGTTTCAGAATCCACAAAAACTTCCTAGGTGTAAGCACCTTTTATTTAAAATTGGTTAGGCGCTCCTTGAGTAGTTATTTTTTTCACATTACTTTGCAATGGGTTACATAATGACTAACGGATCCGAATTTATGCTGGGTGTTTCTATTAGAATACCCTTAAAACCTTCCTCATGAATCTCTTTAAAGCTTTCTATATGAAGCCTTTAAACTTTCTATAGAAAGACCTTTAAGACGGCCTTTATAGCCTTCTATTAGAAGTACGAGGGCTAATCAAAAAGTTTAGAGCTTAATAATAAAAACTCGTATATTTATCATTAAAAATGATGTTATTGTTTTCATAAGTAGTCTCCAGCGTGATTTATACACTTTTTCATACGCTAAAACAATTGTAAAAACACTTTTTCCACTCCGATTGAGACACCTCGGGCTCATACGTCATTCTTCACCTGAGTCCATCTTATAAACGTCTTCTGAAGGACCGCGATTGTATTATTTCGAAATTTCTTGCACCGATCGACACGGAATCCAACAAGAAAACCCCATTTAATCGGTCAGGTGTACATGCAATATCGAATGTATGGTGGTGGAAGAATACCTCTATCTCACGGTATATAACATGGCGACCTTGCATCATCCGTTCACGCACGGTTTATATTTTTGCTGGCACAATGTATCATCCGTTCGACCACGGTTTATATTTTTGCTGACCTATGTTAAACTGTACTGAATCAGTTTATTAGGGTTATGACTTTTTGAATTTTTTTTTTTTCAAACATGATTTCCTGTAGTGAGAATGAATGAACTTTTGCCTATTAATGCCTAAAATAACATTCATATAGTCGGACGGGGCCGACCATGTGATACCCTACACCACTATCCCTGGGTACTCGTTTTCCGCGGAATTTATTTTAAATGATTGATACATATCTTACCCGTCCGGCCAATATTTCGAGGTCTTATATTACTTTTGCCCAAAGTGGAACAAAAACTTCAAGACCCCGTGCATCATTGTAATTTACCTCAATTAAAAAACTGGGAATTTCTCTATCATGACTTAGAAAATTGTCTTTCATGATTGCGACATTTTGTAACATGCAAGGTAAATGTATTTCCTTACAAATAAGCCAACACAATAAAGGTCCGTTATCTAACCGCTACATTGATGCAATTTGCATCAAGGATGTATTCTAAGATTGGTTTTCAAGTTTCGTATTAGTAATTTTAGGGAATATGTCCCCCAGAAATGAAAATATCTTCCAAAAATTAAATTAGGGTATTTTTGCCACAAAAGTTATAGTTAATTTCACCCGCAAAATACTATCTGATCATTACCCAAATTTATTGGCAACTTCCTTGACTAAAACTCTTACCTTGTGCAAAATTTTGTCAGTTTTGAGCCATAACTGCAACCCCTAGCGTGATTATGGTTACACTATACACAATTCATACTGTAGAATTCCTCCGTACATCAGCTTAATTGACACCAATGGAAAGGTTAAAAATTTGTCTTCCGAATTTGACTTACGGGGGCACAATGTATCTTCCAAGAATGAAGATATAAGATGTATATTAAAAATTTTACCAATTTTCACGCAATAGTTTTGGTCCATTTCACCCGCTAAAAACTATCTGATCATCATGTAAAATTGCAAGCTTCTTTTCTGTCATAAGCTCACACCTTATTCAAAATTTCACGCTGATCGGACTATGATTGCGACCCACAGAGCAGGTACAAAATCGGATAAAAATTTTGTTTTTGGTCCATTTCACCCCCTAAATATTTCAGGATCATCACTAAAAACTATAGGGGTCTATTCTGGTCTGATACCGACCTCCATACAAAAATTTGTCAATAATTGCGGCCTGTAGCGTGCGTACAATTTTTAATGGGCGGACGGACGGACACACATCTCAAAATCGCTTTACCTCGTCGAGATATGGGGTCTGCGAAAAAGGTTCCGCAAAAAAAACTTTGAAAACTTTTTTTTAATCTATGAAATGAAAAAAAATTCTCACTGTTCTGGAATTTTATTCCACTTAAATTTTAAAAAAGGTCCCGCACAAACCACTTTGATTTTTATGATATATGAAATAAAGTTACATATAATATAAATTGATATATATTGTGTAATACGATGATAAAATTAGTCATTGAAAAGGTTCTGCGAGTTGCATAATATAAAAAAATGCCAACAATATTGGCAAAGTTGATTTATAAAACTCCAAATCCATTTTAGAAAATTTTAAATTTGAATTTGAAATTTGTGAGAGTTGAAGTAACTGATGTTGAAGTAAGAAAGTAATTTTCCAATAAACAATATTAAAAAACACATTTTTGATTTGGATTTTGATGTTCTGTTTCATTTTCTTTGCATTGTCGTTTTAAATGTAACTTCATTTACCAAATTAGTTATTCTTTTATATATATTTTTGTTTCTATATAAAAATCCTTGTTGTTTTGTTAAAAATGTTAGTTTTGGCATATTTATATGTATATTTTGTATTTGATTTTTCAGTTGTATTTTGTATCTTGTGACTTCTTACAAACTTTAATAATTTTGGCACATTGTTTCCGAAAGACTATTTCCAAAAAATAAATAAAAATTTTATTTAATTTACAAATGCATCGAAAGTCTGTAAATGTTTGTTGGTTTTTTGTTCATTCTTGAGTTCTGTACAAATTTGGTTAATTAATCAAATTGTTCTCTACAAATATTTTTTTTCATATAATTATTGTTTATTTTTATTAAAATTAATAGTTCCTTGTACATATTTTTCATCGCTACACATTGAGATTTGTTATTTGTTCGTTTTTGTTTTCTTTATGATTAGAGTTAAGTACCTAATTTACTTAAATAATTACTTTAATAACTTAGCAATATATAGTTTATAATTTAATAGTTTACTTGAATTTGAATTTAAAAATGCAAATCTGTTATCTGGTATGTACATTTGAGTTTTGTTGTGTATTTTTTTTTTTTGTCTCTATAAAGACTTGTTACAAAATATATGTGATATAAATAAAGATAAATACAAATAAAATATATAACATGAAATTATTCACATATTCAGTCATTTGTTTTATAAAAAATAACTAAGAAAATCATTTTTTCCTAATTATTAAAAATAATTAAAAAATTATATACATTATTATTGTATTTTGTTTTAAAATATATTGCTTTATTGTTTGTTTTGTTTGGATATCGAGGAGGTTTGACACTTTACTTATACAAGACCAAATTGGAAATTGAAGCAGTGGTCCCTGGTCCCTTTACGTCATCTTTTAGGGATTTCAATATAGTGGATATACATATAGCAGTGATAGGGGAAATTATCGCAAGGTGAAATTGAACAGTGTCACAAGGTTTGTAAATTTCTTATAAATTTTGGTCTCATATAATAGTATAAAATTTAGAATTTTTATATTCCTTTAAATGTTTTTTCTGAATACGAAAACATTGAATTATAGTTAAAGCACAGTGGTTGAAGTGTATGTATGATAGTTTAAATAAATATGCAAATAAAAATATTTACATTTTTTTTCGCTGAACACAATCGAACGTACGTCCTTGCTTAAAGGTTATACGAGGTGTGAAATTAAACGTTTTCCCAAAAGGAGTGGCTTCAACATTTTACTTATTTTTATACCTTCCACCATAGTATGGAGTACATATTAAATATATATGGGGATCGTGAAATCGGACACTTTTAAAAACGCTGCTCATCAGCAAAACATTTCAGTATATTTTCAGACTTTTTTTGACTAAAGGTTCCACAGAATCGAATTCTGTAACAACTATAGGCAAAGAAATACTCAAAACTTCTTTAATATTGGTCCAAATAGAAAAATCTTTTGTTTTACATTTTCTATCAGCTATCGACTAAAAAATAGAAAAATTTTTCGCAATTTTAAATTAAATTCAATTTTTATCAATGATTGTACTCTTCGAAAAATTTCTGTATTAAACTACTATAAATTACAACAATTTTAAGTCTTATTTAGGAGTGGGAAAAAAAAAAAAAAAAATTTCCTTTACGTCAGAGTGAAATATTTGCAATGGCTAAACATATCGCGGGCACAAAAAAGTAATTTATTAACGCCCACTAATGTTGGTACAATTCCTGAACCATTGAAAAATGAAGCAATATTTAAGATATTTAAAATAAATTCCTAAATAAAACAACAAAAAAATGGTAAAAATTCAATTTTTATTTTTTGCTAAAATAACAAATATTTCACTCTGGTATAAAGGAAAACATGAATTGACAAATTTTAAAAAATAAGAAAAATAGTAGTTATTCGAATCCCACTACCAAAAAGTTTAATACAAAAAAAAATTCAAGAAAATCGCAGAGAGGATCATAGATACACATTTATTTTTAATATTAAATCGCGAAAATTTCACGCAAACCAAATTTTTTGTCTAATTTTCTATTTTTTTTTACTTTTTCAAGGCGCGATATCTCTGAAACCTTTAGTCAAAAAAAAGTTCTGAAAATATACTGAAATTTTTTGCTGATGAGCAGCAACAACACAGCAAAAAAAAAAAAAAGAAATGAAAAACCACTTTTTGCAAAAGTGTCCGATTTCACTCTTCATCAGCGTGAAGTACCATGTCTTGGTATAGGATCCGCAAATTGAATATCTAATATCGACTAGGTAATATTGTGGCGTGAACCCAGGGAAAACTAAGATGGTGCTATTCACTATGAAAACACTATGCGACACGAAAATTATTAACCATATTCTTACATCGCAGCGTGCTAGAAGACCAAGAATAAGATGACACGTGTCCTGGCGTTTTTCCCTATCACTTCAATTTTCGCGGTTATGTGCCCCCAAAGACCTGAGGCCTTGATGTCAAAAGGGATCATATTTTCAGGGATCATATTTTCAGGCTCTTCTAAAAAGCTAAGAATTTGGATTCACTCGTGAAAGCAAAGTTGTAGCACTCGTCTTAAAGAATAATAATTGCGAACACATAAAATCCATTCAACCTCATCTTCAAGGTAAAATCATCAAGGTCAAATTTCCTTTATAATTTTTGCTAGGATGATGGTCTTCAGATATCAAACCGATCAAAATTGTACCTTATATCTCAATAAATATCTCTCTAGAACAAACGAACTCTGTAGAGACGACGTCCTTAATGTTAAAAATAGCAAAACAATTGCGATTTTTATCCTCTTTTCTCGGCTTCTACTCCATAGATACTAAACCGTTAAAAATTCAAGAAATCATTCGACCACAATAATGTAGAAGTGATAGGGAAAGACGCCGGGACATGTGTCTTCTTATTTTTGGTCTTCTATCACGTTGCGGTGTCAGAATGTGGTTAATAAACCATGACTCAAAAAATTACACACAGTGATATTCAATACCCAATCTACCAATATTACGGGGTTTAGAAATACCCATATACTATAATGAGGGTATATATACGTTCATTAGGGTGGGGCGATTTGTGTGGAAGGAAAAAAACCTTAATGAGCCCTTCGCGTTTCTGATTCCTGAGATTGAACTGAGCAAAAAAGTCCACTGGACCATATATCTACCGTGAAAATCGAGCCTCCCGATTTTGACTTTAAGTTTTTTATTGACGTTTTTTGGATATTTTGGCATATAACAGCCAAACCATTGACATTTTCGATCCAACACAAAGACAAACATTGTAGCCAAGACAGTAATTGAAAACTCTCTAATACATCGCAAAAGCATTGGAACGTTTCTTCAGGCAGTTTTGGCCTTAATAATGTGCAAACTTTTCGGAAAATGTCGATAAATGACATTGTGCTACAAAATTTGACCCGAAAAATATTCAAGTGTTCTGATGCAAAATTATATCGTGTTGGGATCCATGTACAACGACAATGTCTTTATTTCGTTTAGGTCACTTCGTTTTATTTTTTATAACGGTAAAAGTAGTGAAAATCTGGGTTTCTTACATTTTCAAATTTAAACGGGCATATCTTATTTTTTCCACAACGGATTTCTTTTGATCCTTCTTCCTCTTAAAGGGGTGAATAATGTCTTTTGAATAAGCTATTATTGTTTTAAATCGGTTAACAAATGGCTAAGTTATAGTGGTTTATGTCTGAAAAACCCCACAAAAAACCTATAAAGGAATTTCTCACAATTTTCAAAATAAATATTGAACAAAACAAAAAAAAAACATTATATTTTTGAAAATTATGAGAAATTCCTTTATAGGTTTTTTGTGGGGTTTTTCAGACATAAACCACTATAACTTAGCCATTTGTTAACCGATTTAAAACAATAATAGCTTATTCAAAAGACATTATTCACCCCTTTAAGAGGAAGAAGGATCAAAAGAAATCCGTTGTGGAAAAAATAAGATATGCCCGTTTAAATTTGAAAATATAAGAAACTCAGATTTTCACTACTTTCACTGTTATAAAAAAATGAAACGAAGTGACCCAAACGAAGTAAAGGCATTTTCGTTCTCCATGGATCCCAACACGATGGAATTTTGCATCAGAACGCTTGAATAATTTTGTGGTCAAATTTTGTAGCACAATGTCATTTATCGACATTTTCCGAAAAGTTTGCACATTATTAAGGCCAAAACTGCCTGAAGGAGCGTTCCAATGCTTTTGCGATGTATTAGAGAGTTTTCAATTACTGTCTTGGCTACAATGCTTGTCTTTGTGTTGGATCGAAAATCTCCATGGTTTGGCTGTTATATGCCAAAATATCCAAAAAACGTCAATAAAAAAATTAAAGTCAAAATCGGGAGGCTCGATTTTCATGGTAGATATATGGTCCAGTAGACTTTTTTGCTCAGTTCAACCCCAGGAATCAGAAACGCGAAGGGCCCATTAAGGTTTTCAAATCGCCCCGGCCTAACGTTCATGCGGGCAAAATGTGCCTCATCGAAATAATGGTCTCAGACCCCAAGTATGTTTGGTTGAAATCAGTTTCAGATAATTTGGAGTTGATTATGGCTTAGTTTAAGTTCGAAGCTTAGTTTAAGTTTGAAGATGAGTCATATCGGTCCACTCCTTCGGTTACCTCCCCCACAAAAGTTCCTAACTTTTCGTTCAAATGGTACGCGCTATATCTGTTGAACGAAGCAATTGATTTGGTCCAAACTTTGAATCTTTTAATATTTTGTCCAAATGTAGCTTAACTTCGAAATTGTAATTTATCGGTTTCCTCCTAGGGTACCTCCCTCACAGAAGTTCAACATTTATGTTTAAGTCCAGTTTACGTTCTGTTTGAATATCCTGTTTGAATATCCTTTGCAATTTATTCCGATGCTTCGAAATTGTAATATATCGGTTTCCTCCTAGGGTACCTCCCTCATAGAAGTTCAACATTTATGTTTAAGTCCAGTTTACGGTCTGTTTGAATATCCTTTGCAATTTATTCCGATGCTACTCCTTGTGGTCCTGTTTACAGCGATATTATGATTTTCATGCTTCCTGACGTAGTGGTTCCAAACCTTTAAGTTATACGGTAACCAACTGAAATAACTGGACTGCGCACTATTTATCGAAAAAAATAACTCCCAAAAATCCACTTCCAAAGTGGACCAATATGATGCATTCCTTCCGGTACCTGCTTCGCAACACTTTTGAGCTTTAATCCAACATATACCACGGTGTGCCTTAACCAAATTAAACGAAAGGTGCTTACACCTGGGAAGTTTATGCAGATTCTGAAACTACTATAGATGAGAAATATCAAGAAACAAAAAAATCGCCGGAGGGATTTTCAAATAAATCGCGATTTAAGTTCACATTTTTTAGGGGTTCTTTAGGTTTTCACGATTTTGCTTGGAAACCGCGAGTCCTATGTAAATGAGTCTAAAAAAATGTTGTAGCTGTGAAAATTTTCCATAAGATTGACCTCCCTGATATTTTCGTAGGTTTTACCGTTTTTGAGATATAGAAGTTCAAATTGAGACAATGCACTGACTATATCGCCCCTTTATAAAACATATCACGAAGGGTGCACCTTAACTAACTTTTAATGAAAAACGCTTACACAGGGGACGTTTTTGTGAATTCTGAAACAGCAATGTTCATAGATGAGAAAAATCCCAAAACTAGAAAAAATTGGAGTAGAGATTTTTAAAAACCTAAAGAATTTCCAAAAATGTTAACTTAAATCGCGATTTATTCGAAAAACCCTCCGGCGATTTTTTTGATTCTTGATATTTCTCATCTATGAGCATTGTAGTTTCAGAATCTGCAAAAACTTCCCAGGTGTAAGCACCTTCCATTTAAAATTAGTTAAGGCGCATCGTGATACTTTTGTCGGCAAGTTCCTACGTTTAAAGCGGACCACAAAATCTGAAAACCTCCTAAATAAATCATTATTGGGGAAAATGATTTTGATTGTGCAAACGGTATTTGTTCTGCCCATAGATGTAAGTTACAATTCGCACAGGTTGAGGGCATATCTATGTCGGCAAAGCCGATAGATACTTTTTTACTTGTTCCCTAAAATACTAGCGTCCAATTCGAAAGTTGTCGTTTGCACCAGCCACTACATATGATGGTTGTAGAGATTTTTTAAAACTTTTTTAAAACTTGTTTGAGAGAAAATTTCTTCAAAAGATCTACGGGCCAATCTGCGTTGACGGTGAATATCGACGTCGTATGAGCCACGAGCTGTATCTGTTATACAACGATAATATGAATGAGCGATGATGAACCCGCTAAAAAGGCGAATAAGTTCGAGCCACATGGCGGTACAGAATTGGCAGGCCAAAGAATAGATGGCGCAAACAAGTGGATGAAGAGATGACAAGGGGCGGTATTCCAGAAAGCGAAGCACTAAACAGAGAAAATTGGAGATCTTTCCTTAGTTCGGTCTATGGAACAAATGTTATGTAATGGGCCAGCTAAGTAAGTAAGTAATAAGGGCAGCGAATACAAGTTGTTGCAAAGAAATCCAAGCGATTCTAGAGCAGGTCAAATCGGTTATTGTTTACAAAAGTTATCGTGCGCCTAATTTTACCGAAAAATAAACATACCGATATGGTCCAACTTCGAACTTAAACTAAGTTTCTACAAAATATTACGAAAGCCAATTTTTAGACCGAATCGGTTGATCGGCTAAACAGACAGACGGACATGGCTAATTCGACTCCAAATTGTCTGAAACGGTAAAACTTACTTGGGATCGAAATCCATTTTGTCCATGAGACACATTTTCGTAGTGGGACAATGCGAATTTTTTCGGCGGAAGTCCTCAACATAATTACGTACATTCTGCCAATAAATATGTATATTAAAGCCAGTGCGGCTTGTAGTGCTTCAAGGCTATGTGCTCTAGGAATGTGAAGAGATAGAGTATACAGACATGCCTGTATTCTTCACAAACTGCCTCTTCCAATGACCTTTCTTTAGCCTTTTAAAGTCAAATTTCCAAGCAAAAAAGAATGGAATAATAGTTCAGAACTGCACAGGGGTTCTGGTCATTGGCCAAAAATAAAAAAAAACTGAATTTTAAATGTTTGGTACAACATCAGGCGACCCTGATAGCCGTGACATGGACCTTTTTCAAAATACATTAGTTTTTGTTTTATTCGAACGCGTTCTTCTTAAGAATTGCTTCAAAATCGGAACATTAAATTACTTACAATTTGGGTAATAAAAAAGTAAATATATTCAAAATATCGCGAAATTAATACCTATTGCAAAATATTATATTGGATTTTGAAGGACGAGGTAATATGATTGCTTAAGTCTTGAGTATTCCCCCATTGGCTTAATTTCATCATTACTTTCTTTACCGAGAGTAATATTTACAAAACGCACTGACAGCTTACAAAATTTACTGATCGCTTCCAATACTCGTATCATGATTTCACCCCGGCGAAGGGAATTATCAATTGGCTTTTCAGTTTTTGAAATGATAATTTTTCTAGTGAACCCCTGAACTCCTTAAGCATTGAGTATTCTCATGTTAATGAAAATCGTGCCCACTTTTCGGCTTTGCCAAAAAAACAACACCAGAACAAAATATTTGCAAGCTGACAGCACAATTCAACTAAGAAATCATCGATTTCTGTAAGTTGAAAATAACATCAACACAGTTACCTGTGAGTATGTTGTTGGAATTTATTTAAAAAGTCCCTTTTGCGCGTGCCTTCGCTGTTTTCTGTTTATTTTGTTATTGTTGAAGATTCAATGATATGATTGCTTAAGTGTGGGAATACTGCAGACTTAAAACACCGAAGAATATGGTTTCTACGGATATATTACGGTATAACTCTGTTATCTAACAACGCACATTAACATAATTGACATCAATGGAAAGGTCAAGAAGTTTTTTCCAAATAAGTTTTACGTGGGCTGTACTTGTCTTCCGGGAAGAACGCTAAAAGAACTATATTTATAATGTATACCAATTTTCTGACAAGAATGTTGGCATATTTAACACGCGTAATTCTTTTTTATGTTGTTTTAGGGATTGTTTTGTTTCCACAAGCCTATTTTTGCATCATAAGATAATCGGTACTTTTAGTATTAACAGCATAAAACAATTCATACCGTATACCCCCACCAGAGGGGAAAGAGGGGAGAATGCTACGCTCATGGTTTCTTAAAACAATCTGTGCAGCACCACAAAACTGTAACCAGAGTATTAACATGATATTTGAACTTGAAATATTTTTGTCGACTTTCTTCATACAAGTGGATCCACTGTGCACTGACGGGATACCACATCAATGTATACATCGGCTGCCTTAAGCTGGGTACACATTGTCAGTTTTGAATGACAGCTTTGTTGTTGCCTGCTAGTGTGGCCGTTCATTTTTGTCATTCATCATGCAACCACAAAATATTTTGTGGTTGCTGGAAGGTTGGACAGTTATCGATAATTGCAAAAAATCGTCATTCAAAACTGACAATGTGTACCGTACTTTAAGACGAATTGTGAAACAAGAGCGAAAATATTACAAAACAAATAACAGATTTGTACAAAAATTAACTTTTGAATATTTTTGAATATTTTCTTTGAAATTGTTAAACAAACCACTGTGCTTTAATCTATATACAAATTTTATAATGTTATAATAATAGACAGATCATTTAAGTATAATTAATATAAAAATTGATTGATTATTATTCATTAAAAATATTCTCTCTTAAATCGATAGAAATACAACCTGATTTAAAACCATACTTAATATTTCAATATGTATAAAACACTCTTAAAAAGTATATTAACAACAATGGTCGATAGAGTGAAATTGGGAATGTGGTTGCGGGGGTTTGGTTATGGGGGATAGATAATTCATTCAGGAATTGCATGCAATGCTTTTATTTGTATGTATTTGTTTTTGGGGTAAATGTATATATGAATTATTTATTATTTTGTTTGTTGTATAAAAAAGGAATGTTCTTATGTAGTTGTTTGTGAATGTGTTGGTGTAGTTCAATAAGAATTTTGATTGATTGTCCGAAAGTTTATTTTTTTATTAATGTTGTTATTGTTCATCCACATATTTGTAAAGAGAGAAAGGGGGCGGGGTGTGTGGTGTTAAAAGTGATGGATTATGTGGGGGGAATCATAACCATACAACGGGAGTACAGGGAGTACATTTACGAATATATAAGGAGGTAATTTTAAAATATTTAAAATAACGAAAATACAACAAACTGCTGAAGTAGTACAAGTATGTTTCCACTGATATAGAGAACATTAGACGATGACTTTTAATTTCAAAACTAATCCAATTCAAATTGTACACAACAAATGCAAATTATTTCAAGAAAAGTCCACACAGTGATTTATACCCCATCTAACCAACAATTTGTTAGATTTTGGCCACAGGGTGTAACATACAGTGCTGCTCAAAATATTTACAACTGGAATGACTAGTTCATATTTTATATAGTTCTTTGGAATTTTTGGATTTGAAATGTAAATATTTTTGTAGATTGATGGTTTATTAGGTCCCTTTTTAAGATTTAAAAATAAATTTGCAAAAAGTGCACTTATTTTACAAAAATATACAAAACAAAAATCGAACTCACTTTTGGTTCTGCTCAAAACATTTGCAACTGAGAGAATTTGTTTCAAAATCTGAAGAAATTATTTTTGTTTTGGAAATATATTGTAAGTTAAACATATTATTTATTGTCTGGAGACATCGCAAATGAAACCAGTTAACTAAATAAATTAATATATTCTGTGCTCTAAGGATAATTGTTAAATACCAAGGTTTTATTCGATGTTTAATAGTCTAGATTCCAGATTAGATATAGATATGAATTTAAATCAATCTAAAAAAATAAAAATAATCAAAAATAAGTAAGAAAGTATCAGTCGGCTTTGCCAGTGATTTACCCTCAGCATATGCGAACTGAAACTTTTATCTACGGATAGTTCAAAGTTCAAAAGTGTTGCGGAGGAGGTATTTGCCGACAAAAATCTGGATTAGGGTTAAAGTTAAAAAGTGTTGCGGAGGAGGTACTAAAAGGAATGGACCGACATTATGGATGTGGATCCTGTTTTAGAGTCATATTTTTTTAATAGACACCGCGACCACTAGTCATTTCAGTGGGCCAACGTATAACTTTTAAACCAGTATGCCAGGAAGTATGGAGTTGTCCTCGGAAAACATAATATGGTTGTAAACAGGACCCAAACGAACAGTATCGGCACACATTTTCAAACGATCTTCGACCAGACGCTCAACTGCACTAAGACACAAATATTGAACTTTTGAGGGGGAGGTACCCTAAGGAGAAGATCGATATCGGCCATTTTAAAGGCAAAACTAAATTTGGACAAAATATTAGGAGATCCAAAGTTTGGAACAATTTCAGTGAACTGTAACTAAGTTTCAACAAAATATGACGAAGGCCAAATTTTGGATCAAGTCGGTTGATCAGTTTGATAGTTATAATGCTCTTCCGCGACTGCATATGGTACAACAGCGGGTTTTGCTCTCAAGAAGAATGGACATGCCACCGAAAAAAACTTGTACCATCGTAATTAAGGCAGCGAATGCAAGTTTCTTCAACAGATATTAAAGTGATTCGAGAGCAGGTCCTATAGTGAACTTATCCTAAATTTTGTGTGGGAGGTATCCAATGAGTGGACAAATATAGTCCATATTCAAACCTGATCTATATCTGGTAAATGTATTAGGATGTAAAAAAGCGCATTTGACTTCCTTTCGTGGGATGGCGTGCTCGCTAAGCTGTCTGAGATCAGGTGTCGGGAGTTTGTCCTCTGGTCGAGTTATTTCAGTTGACGAAGGGCTTGTGGAGCGAGGCTGCCCTCAGCGGTCTATCTGTGGTCTATTTATTTGGAACCTCATAATGGATTCTCTGCTGCGGGAGTTAGCATCCACTTTCAAGATCTGTGCGTATGCTGATGATCTCCTCATCATGATCGAAGGTGAGACTCGTGTCGAACTCTAACGTAGTGCTGAGGAGGCCATGTGCATAGTGGGGGTCTGGAGTGACCGAGTGGGTGTTGAGGTGTCCAAGAAGAAGACTGAGCTAATGCTGTTGAAATGCATATTAGCGCCCAGTCGACCTCCCCACGTTCGATTTGGTGACCACGGCATATGATATGTCAAGCAGGTCAAGTACCTTTGGATAACGATGGCCGAAAGAATGAACTTCCTGCGGCACTTTGATCGTTTGAAGGACAAGTTAACTGCTGTAGCTGGTATGGTTAGAAGGGTCTTGCGTACCGACTGGGGTTTGAGCCGGCGTTCCGTGCGCACCATATATGATGGACTTTTTGTTGCCTGTGCTCCTGTATGGTGTGCAACAGCAGAATCTTTGTTGGGCGTAGGAAGCTCTTGTCGTGTGAGTTGTCATGTTAGCATGTCTGCCAGTGTGTCGCACTGTGTCTACGGACGCAATGCAGATGCTACTTGGCGCCCTGCCCTTTGACCTGGAAGCGAGATGTAAGACTGTTCTGTACAAGCTGAAGCGTGGCTTGCAACTGTCTGTGGATGATTGGCTCGGGCCTTCTGATCTGGTGGATGGGGATGTTAGGCGGTGCAGTGCAATCCTTCGGGAGTGTGCTGCTGTTAGATGGCGGACTAGGTGGACGGACAGTGACAAAGGGAGGGTTACGTACGAATTTATTCGTGACGCTACGTTCGTACTGACCGCCCAGACTTCGGTTTTAGCATGAGTCTGGGTATCTTACTGACGGGGCATGACTCTCTAAATGCATTTCTATATGCAAGAGGCCTGTCCGGGACTGATTTATGTGGGCGTGGGATGACCGAAGACAGGCGGTATATACTGACGGAATGCCGGTACTATGATGACATTAGAGATTTAGTCAATACGGGTATCACGTATAGAGGGGCGGGATGGGATTTCAGTAGGGCACTTGAAGACAGGCGGACTTTTAGTTGTTTAAGTAGGTTTGCACGTGAAGTGTTTGTTAGGAAAAGGACTAGACTTAGTGGAGGTAATTCCTCCACATAGTCATTTCTACAGTTGGGCGTGTTGGTGGTGGAGGAGGAGGAGAGTTGGTGGAGTTTGGAGTGGTGCGGCGTCGTGTCCTGGTGTGGATGTCGTGCCGGTCATCCGTGAGGGTGGCTTTGTCCATTGTTTTGTGTTGTGTTGTCCGTTGCCGCGGTCCCTGTGGGCCCATTGTGCAGTCCGTGAGGACTGCATGTTAATTGTTTGTGGTCCTGTCCTGTATGTTTCTTACGCTGGCTTGTTTGGAGGAGGTCACCAGTCCGGGACTGTTTGGAGTCCAACTGGTAGTGGTCATTGACCACGAAGCCTGACCGGAGGCTATATTCTGGTACCGCGGGTGCCAGGTGCCCCCAAATCCTCGGATCTGGGCTGGCAGTTGCTGTTGGCCCCCTTGTGGGAGCATCGCGGTGGCTGTGGTTTAGACCCAAATCGCGGGTAGAGTTTCGGCTCTATTGTTGAGTTGCATATCAACCAGGTTCCTGACCCAAAGAAAGGCAGGAGTTTAGATAGGCCTCGCTCCTAACCGAGGAAGCGACCACGTCCAAATACGTGTTAGCGAATTGGTACTCGTACTTCTGTGCGGGGGCGTTAGTAGACGCATTGTATTCACCCGGTGTTAAGAGCACTGTGAGGTAGACCGCAAGGTAGGTACTCACATAAAACGCCACGATGTATGACCAATAAACTTCTCCACTAGAAATTATGGACATAGGTACACGTTTTCTTATAGCATCCATATAGCGATACCGCCAGATTTCCGGTATTTTGAAGTTTTTAGCTACATATTCTGGCCGAATTAGCTATAATTTGCAATTTAGTGTTCTCAGTGATCAAGGAACTTCTCCACTAAAAATTATGGTCATAGGTCTACGTTTTGTTATGGCCCCCGATTTCCGGTATTTTGACGGTTTTAGCTACATTTTCAGGCCGAGTTAGTTATAATTAGGTTTTTAGGGTTTCTAGTGGTCAAGTAACTTGTAACAGAATGAAAACTAATAATTACATATTAGCTCAGAGTATTTCATGGTGGAGGGTATAAAAAGTTCGGCCTGGCCGAATTTAACGCTTTTTAAGTTGTTTCTTAAAAAATTAGACATGACTTGTTTCGGCATACTTGTCTGTCAAAAGTAAACATAGGTGGGATAAAATGTGCTCCTCATGAAAGTATTTTGTCCTCTCCTTCTGATAAAAAAACAACAATCTGATGCCAATCATTACAAAAAAACTTGTCAAAAATGAACTAGTAGATATTCGTACCACAGAGTTGTATATGTTTTAAGCTGGCTAAGACATGTGTGCATCCTTCACACATTTTTGCAACATAATTGTTCATAACTAAATAATCATTTTTAAGTCTTTAAAATTGGGTTAATAAAGAATCAAATAACAAAAACAAATATATTTCCAAACTCAAAATGTCCCTAAAAATAAATGGAAAGTGATATAAGCATATGAGTTGCAAATGTTTTGAGCATCACTGTATGCGGGCGATGTCTTTAAAAAAGCTTGGAATGTTATTGTGGAGTCTTTAAAAAGTATATGGAGAATATAGTAGTAGCTGATGGTCAATTATTTTATATTATACAGACGTCGGGAATAAAAACATTGTTTAGAAAAAAAGCAGCCAATTTTAGATTTGCTTATTTTCATTATGCCTAGGCTGAGGATGTACATATATCTGCCGGCTAAAACCGACTCATACTTATCTTTTTTTAGTCTCTATAGGTGGGAACATACTCTCATACTTCAGGTGTAAAATAATGAATTTCATTAACACAAATTTACAACAAATATAATTGGAATTAAATTCTGATCTCAGATTAGGCCCTAATAATCGCTTTCAAACTGTTATTAAACTAATCACAAAAGTACACATTGACCGCCATAGAACAAAACTTTCATACCAAATTAAATACGCACACGCACACAAAGGTTTAGCACTTAACTGTAATGCCCAAACAGCGAACACTCTTCTCACTTCTCATTATCCTAGTTAACAATTAAGAGCACACTACATGGCGCACTCACACACATACGTCAATCTACATACATACGATTTGTACATACAATTTTGATTTCCTTCGTCTTCTTCATTTTCTCTGTGTATTTTTTATTGTTTTCTTTAGTAACATTCATTGCTGCTGCCGCTGCTGCAATGTATAGTAGAAATGAATAATGGAATGATGAATAATTAACATTGTAGTTGTATTTAAACCTAATTGGAGCACAACACAACAGTATACTCAATTGCGAGTTATTGCCGACTGACGACTATGTACGATGGTCAGCATCCGTTTGAGTTAGTTTTGTTTGTTTCGCATGCATACGAGTTGAAAGGAAACGGAAACGGCTAGCAAAATCCGCTCAACTCTTGTATGGCGTATAAATATTTCACACAGATATCGAATAATCCGACTTCTCCTTGAGAAGTTTCTGTGTGGGTGCTGGTGAATTTTGGCGTGGTTGTAGTTGTTGTTTTTGTGAAGTGGATGGTGATGGCTGAGCTTTGATTGCAGCAGCATGAGCTGGTAGCTGTTGTTGTGGTTGGGCTTGTGAAAGCTGTTGCTGCTGCTGTTGTTGCTGCTGGTGTAACTGTTGCAATTGGGGCTGTGATATGGGACGATTCTCCTGGGCCCTTTGTTGCTGTTGCTGCTGCTGTTGTTGCTGTAGCAAATGTGATGTGGTCGAAGCTGGCCGCGACCACAACGTTGACCTTAGGCCTAATTTTAATTTCTTCAATGTTTCCACATCACATTCAACCTGTGCCACTTCAGTGCGATCTGTTGATGGCAGGGCCACTTCGACGGGTATCTGATGAAAACCACCGCTAGGAATTACATTGCATTCAGCTTGTAACTGCAATGGATGCAGGGTGCGTATAACACCTCCGGGCCTACATTTTGATGTGCGTACATACACGCACACATAGACATAAACACACATAACATTGACAAAAGAAGGGAATACCAGAAGAGAGAGGAATAATTGAAAGAAACCATTCCATTAAAAAGTTTGCAATTTTTGTTCTTGTATTTTGTCTGACAATGAAGGTAGTTTTGTTGTGTTTTGTTGTTGGTCGAATGTTTGTGAAAGCCACAGCACAGAGACGAAGATAGAAAGCATTTGATGATATGACGCTGATGAAAATTACGGAAACCAATTTGAATGTCAATCACAATTCTTGAAGAAGAAACTACAGATGTTGTGGGATTAGGAAAACAAATGAGTAGATAAGAAACGATGAAGAAAGCAAATATTAATGAAGAAATACAAATTGTCAACCAAATTTTTGCAAACAATGAAACGTCCAAAATTTTGATTTGAAATTTTTATGTGATATGTCAAAATATTAAACAAAAATATGGCATCGATATATACAAAGATTATCTAAAATTTAAAACTCCTATAGCTGAAATTATAGCAATATTTTACCATGAGACGAATATATAAATAGGTAGATGTAGGACAAAAACATATGCAATATATCTAACAGAACACACGAGACACTTTACAGATATATCGGTATTAAGAAAGTTACAAAAAATATCAGGATTATATAATTCCAGATACTTTTTTCAAACTATCCCATTCATACTATGTGACGATATGGTAATATCAGGGTATATATATATATCTGGTCAGCTCTAACGGATATTTAGCACGGTGCGCCTGAACCAACTTTAAATAAAAAGTGCTTACACCTGGGAAGTTTTTGCGGATTCTGTTCATACATGAGAAAAATCAAAAAAACGCCAGAGATCTTTTTAAATAAATCACGATTTAAGTTCAGATATTTAGGGGTTTTCAAGTTTTTATAATTTTGCTTGGAAACCGCAAGTTGTTGCTGTGAAAATTTTCTACAAGATTGACCTTTATGAATTTTTCTTAGGCTTTACCATTTTTGAGATATAGAAGCTAATTGAGACGGTATGGTTTGGTCGAACAAAATTTCTTAAGCTACTGAAACAGATTACTACGTTTTTCTTTCTTATAAAAATGTTTAACGTTTGGATATTTTAAATGAACGCTTATATTTTTCTGAAGTTTCTAAACAGAAAATGCACATCATTAACAAGTTTTGTAAGAAATGTTTTAAAATTTTTCTGAAAGTCTGTCATGTCATTCCACTGTCATATACGAATTTCGTATTGAATAAACTCGATGTTTCTTATGTCATATTCGAGGTCACGAGGTTTTACGCATTACCAGTAGGAAGGATTCTTTCTGGTTAATATCTTGAAAGCCAATTAGAGATTTGTTCAACTGCCTTATATGTAGAATACCCACTTAAATTTTGTCCTTGTCTTCAACGAAGTATAATTATAAGACTTCTTTTGTAACATTATATCAAAAGTAGAGAATACAGCCGAAACAAAAATTTTTCCTACTTCCAATCTATCAAATTTCCGAACTGCTGTAGAATTCTGTAACTCATTTATTGAGTTACCGACAAAAATCGGTAAAATTAAAATTAAATTAATTTCGGTAACTAACGATGTTTGTCGGTAAGTTAGCGACGAATAAAAAGTAGTCGTAAAGTTCTACCGATGGGTAACAAGGGTAAATACCAAGTAAATGACAGGCGACTGCAGTAAATGTTTCATTTCTTATCGCGTTTTTCGCGTTGTCGTGCGAGATGAGTTCCATGGGTCGACACATCCTCAAACATCGTGTTCTTCATTATTCAGTATTTCATGAGCACATATGATAAATTTAAAGCATCCTTCGCCAATGGTACTCTAAGAATAAGGAAACAGGCGGCTGAAGCAGATCACAAACATTTGCAATCCTAGCTCTTGTTACGTTAATCTGATGCATGAAACCCGAAACCTTATATGTAATATTTTATATAATCTTAAATACAAACTCATCAAAATATGATACTGTGATATGAGGTTGTAAAACGTCATCACCCTAATCAGCTGTATACAGCTGATCATGTTTATCATATTTCAGAAGTTAAATAGCAGCTCCAAAAGGAGTCTTTTTCTGTTAGAACCACCTAATACTTTATAGGGATAGGGAGAGTATCGTAGACATTCCTGCATGCCACTGATTTCTAGATCGATGCGATTTCTTGACGTTCCTTCATTAAAAAACCTTAGTTAAAGCGTCTTGAAATAAACGTAGGAGCAGACATAAGGTAGGCTGATGTTGACGACACGTAAACGTCCGGGTTGTTTATAGAGTACAGTGGTTTTAAAAAATCGATGTAGGATTTTTTTATGCGGCACCGTCCTAAATTATGCACTTTTGTTAAAAATTAAGATTGCTAAAGTTTGAGCTCAATCGGAATATGTTAACACGTGCCACTGGGGCCTCAAAGTTTCCATGGGCCCTTTATATAGCTAATATTAACCCTTTCGGTGCTTCTTTTTTGTTTTTGATCTGGAAAATATATTTTTCCAATTTTATATATACTTAAGCCCACTATATGAATAATCAAAACTTTTTTTTTACATTTTATTTGGAAAAGTGGTTTTTGGACACTATGAATGTATTAAAAAAAGCTAATATATTCATGTTTTAAATTCAAATTCATCTTATAGAAAACCAGGAGTCCTTATAGATGAGGAAGAGGTCTTCTTATAGAAATGCAGGACGTCTTCTCATCGAAGAGCAGAAGGTCCTGTCATAGAAGAGCAGCACGTTGCGTATAAAAGGCCAGGAGGTTTTGTTATAGAAGAGAAGGAGGTCTTATTATAAAAGAGCAGGATGTCTTCTCATAGAAGAACAGAAGGTTCTCTCATAGCACAGCAGGATGTCTTCTCCTTGAAGAGCAAAACGACCTCTCATAGAAGGGCAGGAGGTCTTCATATAGAAGAGCAGGATGTCTTCTCATAGAAGAGCAGGACGTTTGCATATAGAAGGGCAGGTGATCTTCTTATAGAAGAGTAGGAGGTCTTCTTATACAAGAGCAGGAGATCTTCTCATAGAAGAACACAACGTCTTCTCATAGAAGAGCAGCACGTTTGCATATAAAAGGCCAGGAGGTTTTCTTATAGAAGAGAAGTAGGCCTTCTTATAAAAGAGCAGGACGTCTTCTCATAGATGAGCAGAAGGTTATCTCATAGCACATCAGGATGTCTTCTCCTTGAAGAGCAAAAGGACCTCTCATAGAAGGGGAGGAGGTCTTCTTATAGAAGAGCAGGGTGTCTTCTCATAAAATAGCAGGAGATCGTCTCGTAGAAGAGCAGGACGTCTTCTCATAGAAGAGCAGGACGTTTGCATATAAAAGGGCAGGAGATCTTCTCATAGAAAAGCATAAGGTCTTCTCATTGAAGACCAGGAGGTTTACTTATAGAAGACATGAAGGTTTTTTTTATAGAAGATCTGGAGGTCTACATTTAGAAGATTTGGGAGTCTTCACATAGAAGGTCCTGTTGTAGAATATCTAGAGGTCTTCTTTTAGAACATTGAAAGCTTCTTATAGAAGACTTTATGGAAGATCTGAGGTCTTCTTATATAAAAACTGGAGGACTTCTTATAGAAGACCTGAATAAGACATTCAGCAGATCTGAAGGACTTCTTATAGAACACCTGAATGTCTTCCTATAGAAGGGCTGGAGGTCATCTTGTAGAAGACATGGGGGCCATCTTATAGACGATCTGGAGGACTTATTTTAGAAAATCTGTAGAAATTGTTATACATGATCTGGAGGGTTTCTTTTGGCAGATCTAGAGGTCTTCTTATGGTAGACCTGGAGGTCTTTTTATAGAAGACCCGGAGGTCTCCTTATACAAGATCTGGAGGTCTTCTTATAGAAGATCTAAGGGATTTACTATAGAAGATCTGGGAGTCAAACAAAGTGAAACATTTCCGTTGGGCAAAATCTATGCCACATGCCATAGTATGAAATATACGATAAGCGCTCGCTCTTTGAGACATAACAATGTATAGGGTCCACCAATCAAAATTTTTTGTCGACTTATATTTAGACAACACTTCAGGGAAAAATACCAAATTTTTAAAAAAGGGTAACCATAAGTATTTTGCCTTAAAACAGGCTTCAAAATCTGACCCGATTTTCAAAATTTTTTGTAGGATTACTTGTTTAGCCACTACAAAGAACTGGTAAACTGTTTTCTGTACAGGGCTTCGGAGTCGGAGTTGGAGTCGGAGTCTGGAGTCGGAGTCTAGCAAATTTTTCTGGAGTCGGAGTCGGAGCCGGAGTCGTGAAAAAAAGCTCGACTCCGACTCCGGGCAACAATCTGTTCTACATTTATCAATATTTGTCAAATCAATTTAAATTATTTAAATGATCATAATTTAAAACAAGTAAGAAAAGCGTTATATACCCTTTTTATACCCTCCACCACAAATTTCAGCCATTTTGGTGGATTAATGTGGCCACAACCTTCAAAATACCGAAATTCGGAAGGTACCGTTCTATGGGAGCTATATGATGGCGTGGACCTATACCTACAAATTTCTGGGGGAAAGTTTTATACGCCTAAAGAAGACTAAATACCAAATTTCAGCCATCTCGGTGTGATAATGAGGCTAAAACGTTCAAAATATCGAAAATCGGGAGATATTGCATTATGGGGGCTATATCAACACGTGGACCTATATAAACATTTTATGGTAGAAATGTTTCTTAGCCTCTGGAAACACAAAATACAAAGTTACAACCGATTCTTTGGTCAAATGGGTCTAATACATTCAAAATATATTAAAATGACGCGTACTTTATAAGGGGCCTTATGTGGGGGCTATACCAAAACGTGGACCTATATAACCCAACTTTGTTAGGAATGTTTTCTGGCCTCTGAAGACACAAAATACCAAATTACAACCAATTATGTGGTCAAATGGGTCTAATACATTCAAAATATATTAAAATGACGCGTACATTATATGGGGCCTTATATGGGGGCTATACCAAAACGTGGACCTATATAACCCAACTTTGGTAGGAATATTTTTTGGCCTCTGGAGACACGAAGTACCAAATTACAACCAATTCGGTGGTAAAATGGGCCAAATATCTTAAAAATTCCTTAAAACGACGACGCGTCACGCGTCATTTTGTATGGGGGCTATACGAAAGCGTGAACCTACATAGCCCGCTTTCAATACCAAAAGTCCTACGTAAATATAACATATTTTCCCAAAATTTCATCAACCTACGTCAATCCGTTCGGACGCTAGAGTGATTTCCACAGACGGACAGACAGACAGACGGACGGACATGGCTATATCGATGTAGAATTGCACGCTGATCAAGAATATATATAGTTTGTGGGGTCTACAATGATTATTTCGAGTAGTTACAAACGTAGTGACAAACTTAATATACCCCCATCCTATGGTGGAGGGTATAAAAACTCTTAATCACTATTTTGACTACAAAATGCATATCGGAAACATTTTTGGAATAATGTTTGCATATTCCAAATATACTTAGGGAAGATCTTTTAGAAGATTTACAGGCCATTTTATAGAAGACTCACCGGTCTTCTCTTGTGGTTTTTTATTAAAAGTCATTTATGTCTGCTGTGAAAGTACTTTAAGGGAAATCATACGAAAGACCTACTAGACTTCTTGCTGAAAGACTGCTATTTTTTAAACGACATATTCGGTCTTTTGAAGAACCATGCGCTTTTATAAAGAAGTCTGCTTTTTATACCCTACACCACTATGTGGTAAGTGGTATTATGTCTTTGTGCATTTGTATGTAACGTGCAAAAGGAGCGAGATAGACATATAGCTCCTTTGAGGGATATACATAGAATCACTTTCTGAGTCGATTTATGCATGTCCGTCCGTCTGTCCGTCCGTCCGTCTGTCTGTCCATGTATTTTTGTTCGCACCCTACAGGTCGCATTTATTATCCAATTAGGCTAAATTTAGGTATTTGATGCACCAAACACGCTGTAACTCTCCAATTTTTCATGACGGAATTAGGTCTATAGATAAATGTACAAAACTATATCGAAATCGGTTCAGATTTGGATATAACTCCCATACATATATATGTTCGTCCGATTTTAGGTATTTGACGCACCAGACACGATGTATCTGTCCCATCTTGATGAAATTTGGAATTCATGACGGAATTAGGTCGATAGATAAATGTGCCAAATTACATCGAAATCGGTTCAGATTTGGATATAGCGTCCATATATATGTTCGTCCGATTTTAGGTATTTGATGCACCAAACACGCTGTAACTCTCCAATTTTGATGAATTTGGAATGTATCAAGGAATTAGGTCTATAGATAAATGTGCCAAATTATATCGAAATCGGTTCAGATTGGGATATAGCTCCCATATATATGTTCGTACGATTTAAGGCATTTGAAGCACCAGACGCGTTGTATCTGCCCGTTTTTGATGAAATTTGGAATGTATGAGAGAATTAGGTCTATAGATAAATGTGCTAAACTATATCGAAATCGGGTCAGATTTGGATATATCTTCCATGTATATTTTCGGCCGATTTCATGTATTTGATGCATGAAACACGGTATATATATCCGATTTCAATGAAACTTGGAACGTGCAACGGAATATGCCCTAGAAATATGTGTTCCAAGTTATATTGAAATCGATTCAGACTTGGATATAGCTCTCATATATATTTTCGACCGATTTCATGTATTTGAAGCACGAAACACGCTATACTACAATGAAATTTAGAACGTGCGACGGAATTTGGTCTAGAAGTAAATGTTCCAAGTTATATCGAAATCTGTTCAGATTTGTATGTTGCTCTCATATATATATTTTCGGCCGATTTCATGTATTTCATGCATGCAACCCGCTATGTCAAATTATATCGAAATCGGTTCAGATTTAGATATATCTCCCGTATATATTTTCGGTCGATTTCATGGATTTAATGCTAGAATCACTCTATATCTGTCCAATTTTAGTGAAAATCGGAGTGTGTAGCCGAATTTGGTCTAGAAATAATTTTGCTAAATTGCATTGAAATCGGTTTAGATCTGGATGTAGCTCCCACATATATGTTCACCCTATTTCATATATTTGATGCCCTAGTACACTATATATGCTCGATTTCAATAAATTTTGAATATGTGACCGAATTTGGTCTAGAAACAAATGTGCCAAATAATATCGAAATCGGTTCAGATTCGGCTCCCATATATGTTTTCGGCCGATCTCATGAATTTGATGCACGAAACACTCTATACCTTCCCAAGTTTTATGAAATTCACAATGTGCAACGGAATTCGGTCTAGAAACAAATTTGCCAAATTATATCGAAATCGGTTCAGATTTGAATATATTTCCTTTAATATTTTCACCCAATTCCTGTTCACTTTCGACGATAATAACAACATTGTATATAGAGCAAATCCCGACAGACTTTTCGTGCTTGGTGCATCAAATTACGCGAGGGTAGTTTTTAATGTATTGACCTTTTTGCTATATTTAATTGCGTTACCCAATCCATATATACATATAATGTTCTAGTTCGATTGCTTTCGTCATTAAACTAAGTTTTTGCGTATTATTAAGTATACCAATTATTCCATTTTTACATATTTCGACTGGTGTAGGGTATCACATAGTCGGCCCCGCCCGACTTTGGTCTTTTCCTTACTGGTTTATAATAGATTAGTGTGTGGTTATCTATAAGTAAACCTACTTAACCATTTCTCTCTCTATTTAAGGGAATATTCCTATGCTATCCTGTTGTTCTTCGATGAAAAGAGATCAAATGATTTTTCGATTAAGTCATGCATCTGGGATAAATGTGTCAATATATTTATGCTGAGCAATGAAAATTATTTAACAAATTGACGTTAAATTATGAGCATTACCTCTATAGGATGGTGGATATATAAATTTCTAGAACTATTTAATCATTTCCGATTGTCAATTCGGCTTAGCCGTACTAAACGTTGGTTTTACTCGTGTTCTTTTTGAGGTGGTAGACAAAAGACACTTTCCACCATTAGATACTAACTTGTCATTCCGTTTGAAACACATCGAAATATTCGTCGGGAACTTTATAAAGTATAAAGATGTAAACTTGCCGGTATAGGTTTACGATTTAGTATAACGGCACGGCTCGATTTTATGTATTTCGAAGGTTTTCTTTTGTCACATTACGTGGTGCAATACGTAAAAAATAACTATGGACGGACAAGAATCCGAGATATTGTCCTTGAAGATGAAGAGTTATGTAGGCAAAGGCCTACAAGTGTAAATCAAAATTCTTAACGGGTTGAAGAAAATGATCCCTTTTGACATAAAGCTTTCAAGTAACCTTAACCACGAAAATGTATGTTAAGGGGCAATACGCTATTTTGGTCTTCTATCACGTTGCGGTGTTAAAATATCGTTAATTTTCCATAACTCAAAAATTACAAAGAGTGTTACCGGTCAGTAATTATGGTAATTTGGTATTTCGAGTCTCATTGGGTACATAAGACAAATTCGGAAAATTGTAAATATACTCGTATGTCGGTGTTTAGGTAAAGAAACCTTGTAACGATACCGTCCGATAGCAGTTGCTTTGAAGGGTTTTGCCACATGTTCTGAAGTGTGAAGTATGCTGAAGTGCTTGTTACTTTGTATTCCGTATTGTCAACGAGAAAAAAACGAACAATATAGGTCTGTGTTCTGGTATCCTCCCAATGTAATGTATCTTGAAAGTTCAAACTGAGATGACTGTAATTTAAGTTGTGAATTTTATTTTATCTATTTTCGGAGTCGACTCCGGAGTTGGAGTCGGAGTCGGAGTCGAGAAAAAAATTGGACTGGAGTCGGAGTCGGAGTCTGACCAAAAATGGCTCGACTCCGAAGCCCTGTTTCTGTAGAGTGATTTTGTGAAAATTCGGTTTTGGTTCCATACAAATTCGCCTTTGGTCCCATACAAATTTTAAAGAAATCGCTCTGCAGACCACATTTATTGTCCAATCGATGAAAACAGTTTGCCAGTTCTTTGTAGTAATCCTACAAAAATGTTTGAAAATCGGGTCAGATTTTAATACTAGCTATATAAAGGGCCCATGGAAACTTTGAGGCCCCAGTGGCACGTGTTAACATATTCTGATTGAGCTCAAACTTTGGCAATCTTAATTTTTAACAAAACTAAACAATTTAAGAGTGTGCGCATAAAAAAATCCGACATCCATTTTTCCCTTTGAGTTAAAACCAGTCTAATATAGAGTTGATATTATGGCCTTCCGTAAAGGGCGATAAAATGCCAAATGTCAATGCTTTATAGAATACTATGACACAATATGTACCACTATGCTTGTACAGTAAATGAGCGATGTGACCAATGACCAGACCATACCATTAAAATTGGTAGAGGATTTAAGCCTCCACAGTGAAACATCCAGCAAGGAAATGAGGTGATAACTCTCTACCTGCAAATGACCTTAAAAAATCGTACCGCAGGCCTCTACCAAGAAACCAGAGGTACGACCACGAAAAAAAGAATGCGGAATATATGGCGACCCTTGAAACAGTACAACAAAAAGCAAACTATGACGACCATTCCATAGAAATAATCCCACAAGATTGCTTTGAATGTACTTGTATACACGACTTCAATAAGCCGGCCGAACAATAAGGAGATGATGGCAATTAATTAGTTAGAAAAAGCTAAATTTAGAATTCCGGTGTAGACGAAACAAAAACTGCAAACGCAATCGAACAAATAAACCAGTATTAGGAGTTTTTAATCTCAATGCCCTTTTGTGTTGCACATACGTAATATGGTCAGCGCAAACATATGTTAAAGTACAATAGTAACTATAAAAAATATATTGCTGTTGTTAAACACAACCAAATTCTCTGTCAAAATTTGGTTTCTCTCTCGAAGTGTAATTCAACTAAAAATCAAGCTGAAATAATTTCTTTTTGTATTTTAATAAAAAAACAACAATTGAATGTGTAATAAAACTTTGCGGATTTTTGTTTTTCCCTACAAAGGTTTTGTGGAAATGTTTTTCATAATATTAATTTATTTAATTTTTAATTTTTATTATTTTTCCAAAATAAAAAGTAAATACGACTGTGACTGTCTCTGTCTATCTTCAAACCTATATACACACAATTTACACAGCATATTTCAGTTTTTTGTTTTTCATCAATTCTTTAAGCAATATTGCAACAATATTCTATCTAAACCTAAGAAGTTTCACATATTCATTCATTATACCATCTATGACTCATAGTCGATTTTCTGATCGATGGGGTTCATGTAGGTGCACGAAATCTCGCCGATATTATAGCCAAAACTATTCACAATGCCATCGCTGTCGACCAGACTGCTGCCGTCTACATTGCCCCCATGGGCCGTATCCTATTTGGGCAGTGTCGGTGCCGTAAAGAATTTCGACGATAATGGAGCTGTTGAGGGATTTAAAAGAGTGCCACCCGATAGACCTTCATCGGCCTTATGGGCAATGGGACGAAATTGTGATGATGGCTGCATGCATGCCAGGGAGGGGGCTACAGATGCAAGGGAATTATTACAACTACTATTGTCTAGCAAGTCAGTTGGGTGATGAAGGTTATTGCCAGTGGTGTTCATTTGAAGTTGCTGGGAGTGATGTTGTGCAATTTTGGGTGTTACAAGTAGGGGTTGTTGTGATATTTTGCTACAATTACTACTGGTGAAGCTACTGGATGTGTTTATGTTGGAAGTTTGTTGTTGTTGTTGCTGTTGTTGATTGTGTTTGTTTTGTTGTTGTTGTGTAATGGAGGGTGACTTAACCAAAGTGGGTATGTGACATTGTATGGAGTCTTGTGATTTGAATGTGCTCGATATGGACTTGAGATTGCCGACACCACTGCGTGGCGAAAGGATCTTGTTTGGATTGTTGCTGGAAGAGTTTTTACTATTGTTATGATGTCGCGGTGTTGTGTTGGTGGAAAACTGATATAATTGATGATGATACCTTGAACGACCGCGACGTGGCAATGATTTTTGTTCGGACATTGGTGATAGATCAGAGGATGTGCTTGATTGTGCCCCATGGTAGATGATACCTGTGGTAGGGGAGGAAAAAATAAAAATTAAAAATTCCATACTTTCACAATGTATCATAACAGAGATAAAAAAAGAAAAACAACATAAATCAAAGGAACTATGTATGTATGTATGTAAGTATAGGTAACAGTTGAAACAAAAGAATGTATATATGTATGTATGTTATGGTATTTTGACCATAACAATTGGCAATGATTAAATAAAATAATTGTTTTATAAATTTTATTCTAATATTTGTTACGAATTTAGTTGACTAACATTGTGTGTCTGTAAGAGTTGTAGTCTTTGTTGTTGTTCATCTATTGTTCTTTACTTTGGGAAGAATGATTTTAACAAATCATTTCTTTAATATACATTTCCAACTAATACTACAGGTATGTTATCGATATATTGTGATTTTGAAAATGTTGTGTGTTATTAGATTCTGTGAAAAAATAAGATTATGAAAAACGTATAAAATAGTTTATGAAAAAAACTAAATATTACATACTAATTATATTATTAAATAACAGATATATATATATAGGAACGACAACATAAATTATTCGGTTGTGTGGTAAATTTTAATTAGTTCATTTAGTTTCACATTTTACTGAACTCTATAAACCCTGTTTGAGTCGTCCTCCTATGTCCCCCTAATTTATACTCCAATAGATGTATAGAAAATTTCGTAACTTAATGTCAAGCTGCAGCCTGATCTATTATAGGGTTTCGAGTTGATTCCGAACCATTTTGACTTTTGAGATGTTGTTTCATCCCATATTAATGATGTTTCCCGACATTTGTATACAGTATTGCATATTGTGAACTGTTAACATAGCTGATAATAACAAATCACGATCCCAATTTTTCTTTGATGTATGAATGTCACTTGAGACGACAAGAATGGAATAGAACAGAATTACAATCTTTGTTAGATGATATTGTATAACAACAAGTAAAAAAGTATCAGTCGGCTTTGCCGACAGAGATATACCCTCAGCCTGTGTGGATTGAAACACTTCTTTTCCCAAAAAAATTAAGGATTTGGGGGTTTTCAAAATTTTGGGCGTATGAACCGACAAAAGTATGGATAGGATTAAAGCTCAAAAATATGCGGGCCACTAGGAAAACCTGCGGTAAATAATTCCAAAAGATCCTCGAACAGACCCTTAACCATACAAAAATTATGAACATTTGTGTGGGTGGCACCACAAGGATTTGACAGATAAGTATAAAATAAAACTAAGTTTCGACAATATTTAAAGATCCAAAGTTTGGATCGGTTGCTACGTCTATGAGAAATCGCGCGTATAATTTTAGCGAATATTTTCGAACTTTTGTGGGGGAGGCATCGGAAGGAGTGGACCTATAAGCACCACCTTCGAATTTCATCTTATATTCGAAGAAATATTACAATATCCAAAGTGTGGACGAAGGCAGTATTCGGTTCGAGCTGTCCGGCCACTACATATGGTGCCATAGGCGTTTTTTACAACTTTCGAGCTGCTTTCTCAAGAAGTATGGAATTGCCCCTGAAAAAATTTACTGTCGTTATTGAGGCAGCGAATGCAAGTTGCTTCAACAAAAATCAAGGTGATTCGAGAGCAGGTCTTAAAGTGAATTTATCCAAAAATGTGTATGGGAGGTACCCGAGGGAGTGGCCAAATATAATCTATATTCGAACCTGACCTATACCAGGTAGATATATTAGGATGTATAAAGTATGGACCAAATCAGTAACTCCCTTCAAGAGTTATCGTGCGCACAAGTTTTCATAACATTTTGTAACTTTTGTGGGGGAGGTACCTGAAGGAGTGGGCCGATATGTCTTATCTTCGAACTTAAACTAAACTTGCACAAAATATTACGAAGGCCACATATTGGACCTAAACGGCAGATCCGTTCGAGAGTTATCTTGCGCTCCAACCACTACACACGGGTTTTTTTTGCACCTTTAAGGCTAATTTCTCAGAAATTATGGACTTACCTCTGATGAAACTTGTACCGTCGTATGGGAGGCAGTGAATATATGTTCCTACAACAAAAATCGCGATTCGAGAGCTGGTCCTAAACTGAAATTTTGTGTGGGAAATACCCGAAGGCGTGGGCCGATTGAGTCCATATTGGAACATAATCTAAGTTTGGTAGAAATTTAACTTTGTGCAAACATGGACCAAATCGTTTACTCCGTGCGCACAAATTTTCCGAACATTTTCGAAGTTTTGTGGGGGAGGTACCGGTATAAACCATCATCGAACTTAAACTAAGTTTGAACAAAATATTGCGAAAACCAAATTTTGGACCAAATCGGTTCATCCGTTCGAGAGTAATCGTGCGCACCAGCCAGCCAGACAGACAGACGGACGGACATTGTTAAATCGACTCCAAATTGTCTGAAACACATTTCGTCCAAACATACTTGGGGACTAAAACCATTACTTCGATGAGGCACATTTTGCCCGTATGTCCGAGTCTAAAGACTGAGGGTATAAAAACAAGTAAGAAGGGCGTTAAGTTCGGCCGGGCCGAACTTGTTATACCCTCCACCACGAATTGTAATGAAGGAAAATAGAGCAATTTTATCAGCAATTTCGGTAAAACAATGTGGCTAAACTTCAAAATATTGAATTTCGGGAGGAACCATTCTACGGGGGCTATATCAAAACGTCGATCTATACCGACAAATTTCTGACGGAAAGTTTTTAGACTCAAAGAAGGCTAAATACCAAATTTCTGATATTTCGGTAAGATAATGTGGCTAAAACCTTCAAAATACCGAGAATCAAGAGGTACGCTTCTATGGCGGATGTAGGAAGACGTAGACCTATACTGATAATTAACTTCTGGAATATTTTAAAACCCCATGGAAAATTTCAGCCATTTCGGTTGAATATTGAGGCCACAACCTTAAAAATTTCGAAAATTGCGTTGTGTCGTTCTATAGGGGCATTGTGAAGGCGTGTACCCATATCTACAAATGTCAGGTAGAAAGTTCTGTACTCCCCACGAAGACTAATTACCAAATTTCAATAATTTCGGTCGAATATTGAGGACACAAACTTCAAAATATCGAAAATTGCGATGTACCGTTCTATGGGGCTATATGCCTATAGCGCCGATAATTTTTTGCGAGAAAACTTAAAATTGTTTCTGAAAATTATATTTTGGAGTTTTTTTTTTTTAAAAAATTACTTTTTTCTCTCAAACGTACAGTTTTCCAGCAATCGGGCTTTTTTAAAAGTGCCAAAAACTTTGAAGGGTAATATAGCAGTATCCTACTATGCCAATCCCTTGGTTTTTGATTCAGAAAATACTCTTACTATATTCTTAACAATTCCCTGACTTTATATGATTCTAAAATTTATGATTAAATTTTTATCGCATATTTAAATTTTTCATAAAAATCGAAAATTACAAAAAGTCGATTTTTTGAGTAGCTTGGGTTTTAGGCCGATTCCGTGGAAACGCATAAATCAAATGAAGATTTATAAGCGTGAAATGTCAGATAACAGACAATACTATAACAAAATGCAAAAAAACTCACCAAAATATTCAAAAAACCAGAGTTTTACGGCAATTTTTGCAACCATTTTTGTGGCATTTAAACGACCAGTGGCTTTATCTGGGTTAAAGCCACAACTTTCAAAATACCGAAAATCGGGAGCTATACTTTCTATGGAGCTACACGAAGGCGTGGACCTATGCAGAAAAATTTCTAGATATATACCCCCAACGAAGACTAAATTCCAAATTTTAGCCATTTCGGTGGAATATTGATGTCACAAACTTCAAAATACCGAAAATCGGTAGGTACCGTTCTATGGGGGCTATACGAAGGCGTGGCCTATACTGAAAAATGTCTAGGGGAAAGTTGTATACCCTCAACGAAGACTAAATACCAAATTCCTGCCATTTCGGAGGAATATAGAGGACACAACCTTGAAAATACCGAAAATCAGGAGGTATTGTTCTATAGGGGCTTTATGAAGGCGAACCCTATACCGACAAATTTCATATGGAAAGTTTTATACCCCAAATGAAGACTAAATACCAAATTTCAGTCATTTCGGAAGAATATTGAAGCCACAACCTTCAAAATACCGAAAATCGGGAGGTACCGTTCTATGGGGCTATATGAAGGCGTGGACCTATACCGGCAAAATCCTGGGGGAAAGTTCTATACCCCAACGACGACCAAATGCCAAACTTCAGCCATTTCGGTGGAATATTGAGGCCACAACCGAAACTCGGGAGGTACCGTTCAATGGGGGCTATACGAAGGCGTGGACCTATTTCGAAAAATTTCTGAGAGAAGATTGTATACCCCCCAATGAAGACTAAATTCTACATTTCAGTCATTTCGGAGGAATATTGAGGCCACAACCTTCAAAATACCGAAAATCGGGAGGTACCGTTCTATAGGGACTATATGAAGACGTGGATCTATACCGACAAAATGCTGGGGGAAAATTTTGTACCCCTAAGGAAGACTAAGTACCAAATTGTAGCCATTTCAGTGTGATATGAAGTTATAACCTTTAAAATACCAAACATAGGGTGGTACCGTTCTATGGGGGGCTATATCAAAACGTGGACCGATATAGACCATTTGCAATACCAAACATCCTAGGAGTAATAGAAACTTCTTTACGAAATTACAAAGCTCTATCTTAAAAATTTCGACCTGTATCTTGATTTCAACAGACGGACGGACAACGGACGGACAGACGGACACGATTATATCGACTTAGAATTTTACCCTGATCAAGAATATATATGGGGATTTCTGAGTGAAATCGGAAACTTTTTCAAGATGAGGTTTTTGATTTCCTTTATTTTTTTCTGTGGTGATTCTGCTCATTAGCAAAACATTATAGTATATTTTCATATTTTTTGACTAACGGTTCCAGAGATATCGCGCATTGAAAAAGTCAAATTCTGTAAAAACTACTTGGATGCTATTTTCGCGATTTAATATGTAAAATCAATTTTTAAAGATGTTCGACCCCTTCGATTTTCTTTAATTTTTTTTGTATTAAACTACGTTCAAATACAAAAATTTTAAGTCCTATGTGGTAATGGGGTTCGGACTATTACTATTTTTTCTGAATTTTTAAAAGTTTGTCAATACAATTTTTATACCCTCCACCATAGTATGGAGGTATATTAAGTTTGTCATTCCGTTTGTAACACATCGAACTAATCATTTGCGACCCTATAAAGTATATATATTCTTGATCAGGATAAAATTCTAAGACGATCTAGCCATGTCCGTCTGTCCGTCTGTTGTAATCACTCTAGCGTCCGCAATAATTTAGATAGAGTGCTGAAATTTTGCACCCTAGGGTCTTTTTTCCATATGCAGGTCAAGTTCGAAGATGGGCTATATCGGTCTACTCTTTGGTATAGCCCCCATATAACGGTACCTCCGGATTTGAGGTATTTTGACGTTATTCGCCACATTTGCTGACCGAACTAGCTATAATTTTGCACTTAGGGTTCCTAGTGATCAACAAACTTATATCCCAAAGGATATGGGTATAGGTCCATGTTTTGGTATAGTCCCCATATAACGGTACCTACCGATTTTCGGTATTTTGAGAATTTTAGCCACAATTTTTAACCGAACTATCTGCAATTTGACATTTGAGATTCTCAGTGGTCATAAAACATCTCCACGAAACATCGTCAACATAGGTCTATGTTTTGGTATAGCCCCAATATATCGGTACCTCCCGATTTTCGGTATTTTGAGAATTTTAGCTACAAATTTTAGCCGAACTAGCTGTAATTTGCCATTTGAGGTTCTCAGTGGTCATGAAATATCTCCACAAAGCATCGTAAACATAGGTCAATGTTTTGGTATAGCTCCCATATAACGGTACCTCCCGATTTTGGGTATTTTGAGAATTTTAGCCACAATTTGTAACCGAACTATCTGCAGTTTGACATTTGAGGTTCTCAAGGGTTACGAAACATCTCCGCCAAACATCGTCAACATAGGTCCATGTTTTGGTATGGCCCCCTTATAACCGTACCTCCCGATTTTCGGTATTTTGAGAATTTTAGCTACAGTTTTTAACCGAAATAGCTGTAATTTGACATTTGAAGTTCTCAGTGGTCATAAAACATCTCCAACGAAACATCGTCAATATAGGTCCATGTTTGGGTATAGCCCCCATATAACGGTATCTCCCGATTTTCGGTATTTTGAGAATTTTAGCTGCAATTTTTAACCGAACTAGCTGTAATGATCGGTATTTTGAGAATTTTAGCTACAATTTTGTCTATTCAAAAATAATCGTCAATATACATAGGTCCATGTTTTGGTATATCCCCCCATATAACTGTACTTCCCGATTTTCGGGAATTTTCAGTGGTCACGAAATTTCTTCACTAAAATTCGTCAACATGGGTCCATTTTTGAGGGTCTACATTGTTTTGATGAAACTACCCTCAATTTGACTCTTGAAGTTCCCTGAAGCTATAAAACTTTTCTGCCAAAAAATTTAAAGATCGGTTGATTTTTGATATAGCCCCGTAGGAGGTACCTTTCACCTAGCTGAACCCATTTTTTTAGACTAGATTAAATAACACTGTGCAACAAAATTGAGGTGAAATTCTGGGGCACGGAAAATTCCTCTTGGGGAAGAAAGGCCTTGGTGAGTATATTATAAACCCCGAAGGACAGATGCGCCGTGAGTCGAACTTCCGCGTTATGGCGTGATGAAATTTTTGTTAGAGACTCTGTGGGCCATCAGTAATTAATGTTATATCTTTTTCACTGTTGCTTAAGTGCTATTTTAAGCAATATTGGAAGGCAGTAGGAGTCCATTGTCGAAAATTGTTCCACCTAAAATTGTGAAAGGACCCTAACTATTCCATTTTTATTAAGACCATTTTATGGTGGAGGGTATAAAAAGTTCGGCCCGGCCGAACTTAACGACTTTTTACTTGTTCCTTTATACCTTTGTGTTTAATTTTAGACTGGTTGATGGATATCAAAATCTGATCCGAATTTCAAATTTATTTTTAGAAATCGGGGGTACCTTTATATGGGGGATATACCAAAACATGGACCTATATTCACAATTTTGGTGGTGAATTTTGTGACCACTGGGTGCTTTAAATGCCAAATAACAGATAGTGAAATACTGATTTAATGAATTCAATCATGGTCGACGCTAGCTCAAATACGAGGGCGGAAAACATTGAAGCCATGCGTGAACTGATAATGCAAGATCACCATCTAATATGTCGTGAGATAGAGCCATCCTTGGGCAATTCTTCCACCAGCCATCATTCGATATTTCGGGAACACCTGGACGCAAAAAAGGATTGTTCTCGTTGGATCCAGCACAAAAAGATACTCGCTCAAAAAGCCCTTGTTGATTGGTGCAAAGAAATGTTGAAAAAATATTATCTCGGTGCTTCAAAAGCGTTGATAAGATTGTCAGAGGTGACGAATTGTGGATCCATGCGGATGAGTCCGAAAAGAAAAAGTGATCGGCGGTGGGGTTCTTCGAAGATGAGCAGAATCCAATAAAAGTTGTTTATGGAAGAACCACTTCGAAGTAAACAGTCTCCTGTTTCTTCGCCAAAGCTGGTCTTTTGATCAACGTGGATGTCAATTCTGAATTGTGCATCACAATTTGTTTGAACTGATCAATACAAAAAAAAAACACCGCCTAATTTTTTCCATTTGATCCAAAAAACCATATATGAAATATTATTGCGATCGGTCAGATCCAATTAACTATGATTTGGCATTTAAAGTTCGAAGTGGTCAAAACATGTATGTATATTAGGTCGGGGCTGTTTGATTGAAAGAAAAAAAACTTGATGGGTCCTTCGCGTTTCTGATTCCTGGGATTGATCTGAGCAAACAAGTCCACTAGCGCATAGGTCTATGGTGAAAATCGAGCCTCCCGATTTTACATTTTGTATCCACGTTTTTTAGACATTTTGGCATATAACAGCCAAACCATTGTGATTTTGGATCCAACACAAGGACAACAAGTAAAAACTAGTTAAGTTCGGCCGGGCCGAACTTTTTATACCCTCCACCATTAAATAGTCTTAATTAAAATGGAATAATTAGGGTCCTTCTACAATTTTAGGTAGAACAACTTTTCGACAATGAATAGACTCCTACTGCCTCCCACTATTGCTTAAATTACAATGTGAACACAAATGTTGGGGCAGAGATAATTCCTTTTGGAGATGAAAGCCCTTGGTGTGTGTATATTAAAAACCCCGAAGGACAGATGCGCCGTGAGTCGAACTTCAGCGTTATGGCGTGATGAAGTTTTTGCAAGAGACCCTGTAAGCCATCATGAATTAGCATTATATCTTTGTTTCTTGTTTTTGTAGAGCACTTAAGCAACAGTGAACAAAGATATAACGCTAATTCCTGATGGCCCACAGGGTCTCTAACAAAAATTTCGTCACGCCATAACGCGGAAGTTCGACTCACGGCTGATCTGTGCTTCGGGGTTCATAATATACTCACCAAGGCCTTTCTTCCCCAAGAGGAATTTTCCGTACCCCAGACTTTCACCTCCATTTTGTTGCACAGTGTTATCTAATCTAATCTAAAAAATGTGTTCAGCGAGGTGAAAGGTACCACATACGGGGCTATATCAAAGCGTCAATCTATCTTTAAATTTTTTGGCGGAAAAGTTTTATAGCTGCAGGGAACTTCAAGAGTCAAATTGAGGGTAGTTTCATCAAAACAATGTAGACCCTCAAAAATGGACCCATGTTGACGAATTTTAGTGAAGAAATTTCGTGACCACTGAAAATTCCCAAAAATCGGGAGGTACAGTTATATGGGGGGATATACCAAAACATGGACCTATATTAACGATTATTTTTGAATAGACAAAATTGTAGCTAAAATTCTCAAAATATCGATCATTACAGCTAGTTCGCTTAAAAATCGCATTCTCAAAATACCGAAAATCGGGAGGTACCGTTATATGGGGGCTATACCAAAACATGGACCTATGTTGACGATGTTTCGTTGGAGATGTTTTATGACCACTGAGAACTTCAAATGTCAAATTACAGCTATTTCGGTTAAAAACTGTAGCTAAAATTCTCAAAATACCGAAAATTGGGAGGTATCGTTATATGGGGGCTATACCAAAACATGGACCTCTGTTGACGATGCTTGGTGATGACCACTGAGAACCTCAAATGGCAAATTACAGCTAGTTCGGTTAAAAATTGTAACTAAAATGCTCAAAATACCGAAAATCGGGAGGTACCGTTATATGGGGGCTATACCAAAACATGGACCTATGTTGACGATGTTTGGTGGAGATGTTTCATGACCACTGAGAACCTCAAATGTCAAACTGCAGGTAGTTCGGTTACAAATTGTGGCTAAAATTCTCAAAATACCCAAAATCGGGAGGTACCGTTATATGGGAGCTATACCAAAACATTGACCTATGTTTACGATGCTTTGTGGAGATATTTCATGACCACTGAGAACCTCAAATGGCAAATTACAGCTAGTTCGGCTAAAATTTGTAGCTAAAATTCTCAAAATACCGAAAATCGGGAGGTACCGATATATTGGGGCTATACCAAAACATAGACCTATGTTGACGATGTTTCGTGGAGATGTTTTATGACCACTGAGAATCTCAAATGTCAAATTGCAGATAGTTCGGTTAAAAATTGTGGCTAAAATTCTCAAAATACCGAAAATCGGGAGGTACTGTTATATGGGGTCTATACCAAAACATGGACCTATGCCCATATCCTTTGGGATATAAGTTTGTTGATCACTAGGAACCCTAAGTGACAAATTATAGCTAATTCGGTCTGCAAATGTGGCGAGGAACGTCAAAATACCTCAAATCCCGAGGTACCGTTATATGGGGGCTATACCAAAGAGTGGACCGATATAGCCCATCTTCGAACTTGACCTGCCTATGGAAAAAAGACCCTCGGGTGCAAAATTTCAGCACTCTATCTCAATTATTGCTGACGCTAGAGTGATTACAACAGACGGACGGACAGACGGACATGGCTAGATCGTCTTAGAATTTTATCCTGATAAAGATTGATTAGTTCGATGTGTTAAAATCGGAATGAATGACAAACTTAATATACCCTCCATACTATGGTGGAGGGTATAAAAATTGTAGCTTAGACAATAATTAAGAACTCTCTAATACATCGCAAAGTCGTTGGAACGCTCCTTCAGACAGTTTCGACCTTGAGAAGGTGCAAACTTTTCGAAAAATGTCGATAAATGGCACTGTGCTACAAAAGTTGACCAGAAAAATATTCAAGCGTTCTGATGCAAAATTAAATCCTGTTGGGATCCATGGACAACGACAATGCCTTAAGTTCGTTTGGGTCACTTTATTTTATTTTTTATAACGGTAAAAGTAGTGAAAATCTGGGTTTCTTATATTTTCAAATGTAAGCGGATCTTCTTGTTTCACAATGGATTTCTATTGTTCTTTCTTCCTTGTAAAGGGGCGAATAATATCATTCGAGCTAGTTATTATTTTTTTAAATTGGTTAACAAACGGCTAATTTATAGTGGTTTAAGTCTGAAAAACCCCATAAAAAACTATAACTGAATTTCTCACAATTTTCAAAATAAATATTGAACATAACAAAAAACATTATATTTTTGAAAATTATGAGAAATTCAGTTATAGTTTTTTTGTGGGGGTTTTCAGACTTAAATCACTACAATTTGTAAACCAATTAAAAAAATAAAATGGTTTGGCTGTTATATGCCAAAATGTCTAAAAAACTTAAAAAAAATTTGATTTAATTTTTTTGCACAAAAATGTTTTGTATTTTTGCTTTGCTTTACTTAAGTTAAAATAAATTCTAAAAATATTTCCAGTTTGGCGAAAATCTTGTATTTGGCTTATGAAGAATTGCAATAATGAAATTGCTTATTTCAGAACTATTTCCTGTCGTAAAGAAAAAATAAATAACTGGAATGAAAAAACTTGCAATTGGTGCGGGAACCTTTTTAACGCTGCTCTACACGGCTATGTGGTGGTATTTTTGATATTTGCAGAAAATTCTAAAAAGTTATAACCCTAGGGTATATGAACATGGTCGTTGATTGTTAACTAGAAGACATATACGATTTTAAAATTAAGTAAGCGATTTGCAAAGTTTTAATTCCGTCCAGTATTATTGTAGTGTATCCAATATTTTAAGTATTAATTTATTAGCAACCAAATAATTTATGTTATTCGCAAGAAATACAGTTATCAACTTACTATGTTTCATCTTTCCCTCATGTTGATTGGAAGACTCTGTGCGACTTGAAGTCAACTGGTCCTGGTCCGATTCTGATTCTTCGCTTTCGGGCTCTGTTTTTCGAGAATGTCGTCGACGATTTTTGGAAGACTAAATGTAAAACAAAAGCGTTCACAGTAAAGAAAAAACAAAAGAGAAGGTAAATATATGATTAGAGCAACAATCTTGGCTTCAAAAGTTATTGAACAAATAAGGGAGGCTATGGGATCAAACTGGCTAAAGCCTTTCAAAGCATACTACTGGGGGGTTTACTTGTGCTCTATGATGACGGTGATGTTGATTGTCATGTTGCCATTAACAATGCATTGAATGACATTGTTAGGGTTTCATTTTATTGGCAAATTAAACAAAAGGATATACAATGGCAGCTTATAATATCTAGCGTTCATTTAGCCTTTGTTCCACAAAAATCATAATAATTAAAAAAAAACTTCTAAAAATTACCAACAAAATAACAGCAAATCCTCTTCACACCGCCACTGGCAATGTGATAAGGATTTAAAAACAAGTATCAAAACTAAACAAAAACAATTTAAATTAAAACCAAATACGAGTAAGAGCAGCAGTGAATGTGATAACGTTGTTACATCGTCGTGACTAACAGAAAATTGATAATGACTTTGAAAATAATACAGTTATGCTCACAAAACCCATTAGCCCTCAATACATAATAACGTTGATGTTGGCGATGCTGACGCTGGATGGCTGGCGTTACTTAAATAATATGACTTAACAAAGAATTTCAACTGAACTGAAATAATAACAACAACAATAATACCAAGAAAAAAACCAAAAAAACTAGATGAGAACCCCAAATGAAGTATTAAATAAACGCACGATATTATGAAACGGTGAGGTTTGATAATGATTATGAATTGTCTGGGTTGGACGTTGAATTTGACTGTGGTGGTTATGGTGGTAATGATGGTGGGTGGGTTTTAATACCGCAGCAGGTGGTGTCGACGAACAGCCCTCCGTCAGAGCTCGCTCGTGATACATGAACGAATGCAGCAATGTATTGGCGGGACCAGCATGATGTGGTTGGGACATATTACCACTTTCGGATAGTTGAAATGTGGCATAGGGTGAGATATCCTCTGATGTTTCTGTAAAAGGAAATGTAAATAGAAAAGAACAAGAAGTTATGAAAGTAAATAATAAATAAATACTTCGTATATGTGGTATAAAATACTAAATACGGAAACATGTGAAATTTCTGTTAAAAAACATGAAGTGGAGGTAGGTACGTTTATTGAGGAAAATTTAGAAAGACCCAAGGAATGTTCAATAACAATTCGGATACCTCAAATACTGTTCTCGTTTTTTATACCCTCAGCATTTATGTTAAAGAGGGTATATACACTTTCATACGGGCAAAATGTGCCTCATCAAAATAATGGTTTTAGACCACAAGTATGTTTGGACGAAATGTGTTTCAGACAATTTGGAGTTGATTTAACAATGTCCGTCCGTCTGTCTGGCTGGCTGGAGCGCACGATAACTCTCGAACGGATCAACCGATTCGGCCCAAAAATTGACTTCCGTAATATTTTGTCCAAACTTAGTTTAAGTTCGGAGATGGGTTATATCGGTCCACTCCTTCCGGTACCTCCCCCACAAAACTTCGGAAATGTTCGGCAAATTTGTGCGCACGATAACTCTTCAAGGGAGTAACCGATTTGGTCCCCACTTTGCACATCGTGAAATTTCTACTAGACTTAGATGAGGTTCTAATATGGACCCAATCCGTCCACTTCGTCGGGTACCTCCCACATAAAATTTCGGGAAAAGTTCAGTTTAGGACCTGCTCGCGAATCGCTTTGATTTTTGTTTCAGCAACTTCTATTCACTGTCCTCTATACAATATTACAAGTTTCATCAGGGGCAAATTCATACTTCCTGAGAAAATAGCCTGAAAGTTGCAAAAACCCACTATGACACCGTGTGTAGTGGTTGGAGCGCAAGATAACTCTTGAGTGGAAGATAAGCCATATCAGTCCACTCCTTCAGGTACCTCCCCCCAAGAGTTCAAAAAGGTTCGGAAAAATTGTACGCATGATAACTCTTGAAGGGAGTGACCGATTTGGTCCATTCTTTACACGTCCCATTATATCTACCAAATATATATCAGGTTCGAATATGAACTACATTTGTTCAATCTTTCGGTTACCTCCCACACAAAATTTTGGATAAGTTTACTTTAAAAACCGCTCTGGAATCACGTTGATCTTTGTTGAAGCAACATTCATTCGCGACGACGGTAAAAGTTTTTTCTGGGGCAAGTCCATACTTCTTGAGAAAACAGCGTGAGAACTGTAAAAACCCTCTATGGCACCATGTAGTGGCTGGAGAGCACGACAACTCTCGAACAAAATACTGAGTTGATCCACACTTTTCATATCGTAATATTTTTTCGAATATTAGATGAAATTCGAAGGTGGTGCTTGTAGGTCAACTCCTTCCGGTAAACGGAATGACAAATTTAATTATACCCTTCATATTATGGTGGAAGGTACAAAAAATAAATTGTATTAGTGTTTAAACATACCTGGTATTTTGTCGTTGTTCTGCATTGACACTTTATGTATTGTGGCATAGTAACGTTCACGCTGTGCAGCTTCCGAGTTTTGACGATTTTCCAATGACTCCTTTTGTATACGTCCGGTTTGTTCTGTGGAAAATATAATTAAAAATATATTATTTTACAATATTATCAAGAGAAACAAGAAAAAATTATCAGTCGGTAAACCGACTGGGAAAATACCACATGGATCCACAAATAGAAACGTCGTTGTTAACTTATATGTTTGCTTTTACTTTAACGTAACATATTAAGAGCTTTTACTAGAAATTCCATATCTTGGGATATCGCAAAAAAATTAACAGAGTGCCAAGGTATATTTGGTAGGTATGATATATTTTCTGTTTTGATTTCAGTAAATTATTTAGAAAACGCTTTAGCGATCGCAGGAAACGTTTTATCATTGGTTTTATGCGATCGCTAAGGCGTAAAATTTTTTAAATCCAGGTTCGTATCTCAGCGCTATTTATTCTCCCATAAACAATTATAGCACAAGTAAGTACTCGTATTCTTCATAAGGATAACTACGAAATTTCTCCTCCGTTCACCCAAATTCAAATTGTACCATTTAATATTTTTTCGTACCCACTCCAACCGTAATCTTAATTCCGAATTTGAGGATTCTAGCTCTATCCCTTCAACCAAATCCAAATTGCATAAAATTTACTTTTCGTATATACATATTAGGACGGCCAAAAAATTACAAAATTGTTATTTTGAAACGGCGTCCCGTAATTTTTTCATTTGATCCAAAAACTTTATATTTTAACTTTTATGGCGATCGTCTAACGTTAACCCGCGCCACCAGAGGGATCTTTGTTTCCATAGCAATGAGTATGAGACCAAAGGTCAATTTTCACGAAAATGCATACATAAGGTTCTTGGATCAACTGGAAAACATTTAAAACAAAAAAATACAAAAATTGTAATTTTTTTGGCCACTCTAATACGTATGTACTCATAAGTACGAATGTGCAAAACTAAATCCATATCTCAATCCTACACTTCAACATAATCTTAATTCAAATTTCAGAATTTCGCCTGAATTCGTTCACCGGAATCCATATACCAATTTCTAAAACTTTAAATGAAAGAAGCTTACACCTGGGAAGTTTTTGAAGATTCTGAAACGACAATGTTCATAGATGAGAAAAATCAAAAAACAAAAAATCACCGGAGCGCTTTTTAAATAAATCGCGGTCAAAGTTCACATTTGATACGTTTTCACGATTTTGCTTGAACATCGCAAGTTTTATCGAAATAAGATTAAAGAAAATATTGTAGCATTGAAAATTCTCTACGAGCCTGTCCTTCATGATATTTTTGTAGGTTTTACCATTTTTGAGATATTGAAATTCAAATTGGGACAATTCACTGACTGTATCGTCTCCTTACAAAACAATGGCATGACGGCAATTTACCAACTTTACTGGTACAATCTAGGAAAAAATTGCAAAAGCCAATCTTGTAGAGAATTCTCACAGTTATAATATTTTCTCTAGTCCAATTTCGATAAGACTTACCGTTTTCAAGCAAAATCGTGAAAACCTAAAAAAAAACAGCATAACTTGGATTGAACTTCTATATATTTCAAAAATGGTAAAACCTAGGAGAAAATCATAACGGTCAATCCTCTAGAAAATGTTTACAGCTACAACATTTTCTTTAGAATTTTTCGATAGAACTTGCGGTTTCCAAGCAAAATCGCGAAAACCTGAAATAAACCTAAAAATGTGAACTTGACCGCAGATTATTTAAAAAATCCCTCCAGCGATTTTTCCCAGCTTTTGGATTTTTCTCATCTATGGTCATTGCTGTTTCAGAATCCTCAAAAACTTCCCAGATGTAAGCGGTTTTTATTTAAAGTTAGTTAAGACAAACCGTACATGCCATTGTTTTATAAGGACGCGATACAGTCATTGCATTGTCCCAATTTGAACATCTGTTGAAAACCGCAGGTGATACGCTGATATAGGGTTATGGCCACTTGCAAATTTTACAAAACCGAACATTTTTTATATTTGCTCATTTAAAAGTATAGGTAGAAAATAACATGTTGCAAAAAATTCGAGTCGATCAGACAAAAAAAATCATTGTGATTTGTATTTAATATCGAAGTTTTAAACGCGGTTTTCTCAAAATGGCATTTTTGAAAGCGGTGTCCACTGTAGCTCGAAGACGAATGATCCCATATTCATATGTTTTTGTGGGAGTATTATACACATAAAAAGAGTTTCCTTAAGCGAGAGACTTTTAAAAAAATTGGACGAATTTATGCCGACGAGAATACAAATTTCTTTGTTTGTTTTTATTAAAATGCATGTTTTTCGATTCGCTTAAGGACAACTTCATTAGGTTCCTAATGATCTCACAAAAACAAATGATAATCGGTTTATTCCTTATTCGAGGCACAGTGGGCACCGCAAACTGCTTTACTAAAAACAGTTTTTCGTGGGCGGCCATTTGTCAAACAACCACTAATATTTTTCAACAAAAAAAATAAAAAATAGCCGAAAGTTTGACCTTTCAGGTGAAAACAAAGTCTTTTAAAAAAGTTTGGTAGATTTCATGTAAAAAAATAATGAAAAAATGTTTTCGTGCTAAATAAGTGGCCATAACACCTGCGTCCGTGCACAAGAAAGGAGATAAGACTGTGTGTCCTTACTATAGAGGCATAAGACAACGAAACTATTGGGTCGACCCAATGAGTCTTTAGACATGGCAATTCTGCACAGAAAAATATTTAGCCATTTGATAAAAAATTCAAAGATTCAATCAAAAATGTATCGCTTTTCCGGCGATAAAAAAATTGTCAAAAAATTTGATAAAATTATTTGATCACAAAGAAAAACCAGTAAGGAAAGGATCAAAGTCGGGCGGGGCCGACTATATAATACCCTACACCACTGTGAATATGTAAAATATATATCGGAGCTATATCCAGATCTTAACCGATTTTGATATAATTTGGCACATTTATTTCCAGACCGAATTCGGTCACACATTCCAAATTTCATCGAAATCGGAAATATATAGCGTGTTTGGTACAAAAAATACGTGAAATCGGCCGAAAATATATATGGGAGCTATATCCAAATCGGAACCGATTTCGATATAATTTGGCACACTTATTTCTAGACCGAATTCAGTCAAACTTTCCAAATTTCATCAAAATCGGACGTATATAGCGTCTTTGGTGCAGCAAATACGTGAAATCGGGCGAACATATATATTGGAGCTATATCCAAATCTGAACCGATTTCGATATAATTTGGCTCAATTTAAGTGGCGAAATTTCGTGGCCACTGGGAACCACATATGTAAAATTTCAGCTAGTTCAAGCAAAAAATGTGGCTAAGATCCCTAAAATACCTTAAATCGCAAGGTATCGTTATATGGGGACTATACCGAACCGTGGACCTATCTTGACAATTTTTAGTGGAGCAATTTCGCGGCCATTGAGAACCTCAAATGTAAAATTTCAACTAGTTTGGGCAAAAAATATGGCTAAGATCCATAAAATACCTTAAATCGGGAGGTATCGTTATATGGGGACTATACCGAACCGTGGACCTATCTTGACAATTTTTAGTGGAGCAATTTCGCGGCCATTGGGAACCTCAAATGTAAAATTTCAGCTGGTTTGGGCAACAAATGCGGCTAAGATCCTTAAAATACCTTAAATCGGGAGGTACCGTTATATGGGGGCTATACCAAAACTTGGACCGATATAGCCCATCTTCGAACTTGATCTTCCGACGGCTAAAAAAATGGTATTCCCCAATTTTCATCGAAATCGGTCAACAAATGCGACCTGTATGTTGCGAACGGACGGACGGACGGACGGACATGCATAAATCGACTCAGAAAGTGATTCTATGTATATCCCTAGAAGGAACTATGGGTCTATCTCGCTTCCTTTTGTATGTTACATACAAATGCACTAACACATAATACCCCTTACCACATAGTGGTGTAGGGTATAAATACAAGTGATAAAATATTTCACATTTTGACAAAAATATTTATTAAAATATTCCACATTGTGCTTGATAAAACAAAATATTTTCTTGATGAAAAAAATTGTTGAATACATTTTGTTCAATCGATAAAAAATGCTCATATTTACAATTATTTTGTTTTTTTTTATTAAATACAACTCTAAAAGCCAAATTGGTCGATAATGGTTCGATATCGATTTTAAATTAGATTAAAACTATTAGTATCTTATTACGGAAAGCGTATATGTCATTTTAACAAATAAAATTAAATAGTGCATCACTAAACTTCAATGCATTTGGTGCAGAAATTTTATTCGCGATAGAGAAAAATTACACCGTATTTCATAGTAGTTTTTCGTGCTCTACGCGGCTATGCGGTGGTATTTTTTATATATGCAAAAATTGCAAAAAAGTTATAACCCTAATGTTTATTGGCAGCTATTCTAACAACCACTTTGTCAATATGTGAAATATTTTATCAGTTCAATATAAAAAATCGATAAATATTTTAGTCAATATGTGAAATATTTTATAAGTTGTATTTTTAATTTGTGATCAAATAAATTTATCGAATTTCGTTAATATGACAATTTTTTGTTTTCGCCAGATTTTTTTCTGTGTACCATTGGAACAAATCCTGGAAAATACCCAAGAGATGCATAGCGACACTTATCGTCTGTTTGTCGATTATAAGACAATCTTCGACAGGCCTAAAGATATTCCAAACCATGCCTGAATTTAATATACCCACCCGGTCCTAAGTTAAAATAGGAATGAACGTCACCTAACATTTAAGCACTAAAAGGGGTTTTAGTCAACGAGACAGTCTTTCGTGTGACCTGTTTAACGTTCTGCCGGAAAAGTCGAAAGAGAATCTGATAAAGAGGGTCTGGCAATAAACGGCGACAAGACCAAGTTGGTAACAGTTGTTGGTACTATTAGTGTTGAGGTATTTAAAGACTTCGCCTACCTAGGTATCGCCATAAACAAAATACAATAAGAATAATATCGGCCAATATTTGAAACTTTGAATTGTGTAAGCTGTTTAAAAACAAAGCCATCGCCCGTCCCAACGTATGGTTCCGGAGCTAGGGTACTTCGGCAAACAGATTAGACAGTGATTTTTTGGGAAACAATTCTTCGAAAGATCTTCTGGACAATACTCGATGACGGTAGATACCGTCGTTGTATGAACCACGAGAAAAATTAAATTGGGCAGCTAACGCAAAAACGCATCTTAAACCAATGCAGCTAATCGCAAATTGATGTATTATACTAAAACACATATCGAAATATGTCGATATATCGTGGTATAATATGAACTTGTAATACACTTTCCATGTTGTGATTTAGAATATGAAGAAATAAATTCTACTCTATAGTCAAATATCTATTATACGAGGGGCAATAAAAAACCTTCTGGCGTAGCTTGACAGTTTTTAGTGTAAACGTACGCAGGACAGTTTGACATACGACCATGTGTTGTGTTGTTTACAGTGACTTAAAAAAATCAGTTTGCAAAAAATGGAATTTATTTGAGAACATCTTCGTCCTATAATTTTTCTCAACATTCGACGTGGATTATCACGGTAGGAGTGCATTGATCAAATTAAATCTTTGTATGTCGATAAAGGGTCATCCTATATCAGTATGAAAAACTGGTTTAATGAATTCAATCGTGGCCGATACTCGCAAAAAAAAAGGTCGGGAGGAGCGTCAAAAATCGGCAGTTGTGCCTGAAAAAAATTAAGCCGTGCATGAACGGATAATACAAGATCGCCATGTTATATACCGTGAGATAGTGGCATCCTTGGGCATTTCTTCCACCAACTAACATTTGATATTGCACGAACACCTGCCGCAAAAATGGATTTTTCTCGTTAGATCCACCAAAATTGATCAATCGCTTACAAAAAGGATCTTGTAGATTTGTGCAAAGAAATTCTGAACAAAAACAACAGCGATGCTTCAAACAACATTGTTCTTCATGGAATTAGACTTCGAAGCAAATGGTCGCCTGTTTCTTCGGCAAAATTGACCGTGTGGCGACTATAAATGTAGGACGGTTAATTCTGAGCATTACACTACAATTTGTTTTCCTGAAGTCTTTTGAGGAATTCGAAAAACGAACAAGAGAAGACGAATCGTTCTGCATCATGACAATGCGAGCTCTCACACATCGATTCAAACCAGCGCCTGTTAGACCAGACAAAACGTGCAATTGGTCAACGTGGTCAAAGATTTTCGTCACCAGAAGATGCTGTAAAAGTGTTCAAAAACCATGTTTTGGAGATGCCTCAATTAAGCCGCTGAAAACAACCCAACACATGGCCGCATGTCAAACTGTTCTGTGTACGCTTAGGGTGAAAACTGTCAAGCTTTCCAAAAAATGTCATATGACGCCTGGCGACACTGCGTGTTGCCTAGGCCAGAAGGTTTTTTAGTGCCCATCGTAGCTGCTCCCACAGAGAAGAATGGAATAACAAGAACCGAAATTAAAAATAGTGGAATCGGGCAGAATCCCTTTTTATACCATTTTGAGTATCGTAATAGTGCCACCGTGGTGCAATGGTATGCACAACCGCCTTGCACACAAAACACTTTTCAACGGTTGCAAAATATCCCTCAGTAATGGTGGCGACATTTCCTGAGTATTTCAACCATGTAAAACTTCTCTACAATAGTGGTATCTTAGACACGCCGTTCGGACTCGGCGATAAACTGTACGTCCCATATCATTGAGCAAATATGAATCGGGGTGCACTCATTGATATGAGAGAAGTCTCCCTTGTCCCTTATGGGATGTTTGTGGAACAATTATATATATTATAGTTTGTCCAAACTTAGTTTGAGTTCGAAAATAGCCCATATCGGTCCACTCCTTCCGGTGCCTCGCCTACGAAAGTTAGAATATTTTTGTTAAATCGTGCGAATGATAATGTTTGAATTGAGTAACCGAATTGGTCGTAACTTTGAATATGGTGATATTACTTCCATAGATCAGGTTTGAATATGGACTAATTTGTTTACTCCTTCGTGTACCTCCCACACTAAATTTGGAAAAAGTACAGTTTAACAGCTCGTTTCAGATCGTTTTGATTTGTTTGCAAGAATTTCTTCATATGGGCGCTGCTACGACGGCGCAATTTTTTTCGTGTGAAGTTATCGTATCGTGTTATTTCTTACAGAATAGGATTATGTCCAAATATTGACTATATCGGACCACTGTTTCGGGCACCTTCCACACAAAGTTTGGGAGCAGGGCTGTATAAGGACTCGTCTGGGATCATTTTTAAACAACATGTTGTGTATGCGGCCTAGTTAGGGTACAGTTCTTTTCGGGGGCAGGTCCATACTTCCTGATAAATTGACCAAAAACTCAATAAACTTCTTTATATGTACGTTAGAAGTATTGTGTTTAGTTAGACCGATGCTGAAGGTATATCTCTGTCGGCAATGCTGACAATTACATCCTTACTTGTTTTTTCTGAGAAATGACGTATCGAAGCAACGTGTTGGTTATGATAATACACTACACTATCTACGTCTAAAGCTATAATTTGTTGTTGATCTTTAAATGTAGGTTAGAAATAAGTATTAAAAATCTTCTATGCTGAACAATTTTTTGCTCAAGTTCCTACAAGACTTACTAATGTCAAACTTCCTGTTTATTTAAAACAAAGATTTCCCTACTATACAAAAGTTATTTCGTAGCCATTGATTTATTCACTGGTCGCTCGATACCAACAACCATATATTCTGATTTTATTTGTTTGTTTTCAATTTGTATGGTGGCTGTATGAATTAAGGCACATGCATTTGTATAAGGGTATAGTATATTAGTTTATTCGAAGTATCCTGCAGATTCACTTGGTATTTTGCTGTGCTGTCTACCATATTCCAATATAAACAGGACACAACAGCCCGTTAAAGTACAAAGGAATACTACGATATCAAGCATACAGACCGACAGACAGACAGACATACAGCTAAACTGCCTTGGGTTCTGTAACTGATTGTTGGCTTTCATTTCTATGGGTTTTGTTTTTGATTGTGTTGTGTACTGTGGCTGTTTGTATTATTGCCGTGTAGTTGCAGTTGTTGCTGTCGTTGTTGTTGTTATTACTATTGTTTGTTTCCACAATATTTATTGTAGTTCTAAATACTCACTGTGTCGGTAGCACATGAAAACCAGTGCTATGGTGCATATCATCCCAGATACGGTAGCTATGCTCGGTATCAATAGGTTGACATTTCCGTAGAATACATTTGTGCCACGTTGGCCGCGTTGTACAATCTCCGGTGGTGGTGGATCGCCATCCTTGGTGAGCGTGACAAATGTGAACTCAGCCTGTGATACTCCGGCCACATTGTGCGCCTCCATGCGCAATTGATAGAGTGTCGATGGTTGGAGACCAGATATTGTAAAACGCCTCTGTGGCTTCAGGGCGTTTGACACTGCATAATTCAGTAAAGGATCCAGGCACGTTAACATTGGTTTACGTTGTTGGTTGACCATGTACAAATCATGTGTATTACATAAACAATATCCCAGTAGTAGGTAGCAGATATGCAGTTGAAAGAATATGAAAAGGAAGAACAAAAGCAGAGAAATAAGCAAACATTAGTGTATGAGAAATACCCAATTAAAATTTGCATGTGTGTATATGTGAAAGAGAGTAAGAGATATAAAAATGGGTCAATTATTGTTCAATGAATGGAAAAATTCTTTTGTAATTGTCATGCACTAAATTATTCAAATTTTTGTTGTTATGCTGCTTTATGTTGTGTTGTCGACTATCATTCATTCACATTTTATTATATGAACAATGGAGAAATATTTGTAAATTGTTGTTCGTTTAAATTTAGCACGTAACATTCGAGTGACGTTAATTGCCAATATAGGTATCCTTTTATATTCTCCACCAAACAATTAAACAGATCAAAAAAACAGCTTGTGAGGCGTGACTGTTGAATTTTTAGCATTTAGCGTATACATTAAAGAAGTCAATTAGTCAAATTAAGTATTGTTTATTTTTATTGCAAATCGAAATTGAAAATTTTCATTTGAGCAAAAATATAAATTTTGAATATTTTGCCTGTCACTCGTTTGTAATACATCGAAATATTCGACGGAGACCCTATAAATTATGTTTATTCTTGATCAGCATGAAATTCTAAGTCGATATAACCATGTCTGCCTATCCGCCCGTCTGTTGACCGCAATTTTTAAATAGAGCTTTTTAATTTGTTATAGAAGTTTGTATTCTTCCTATGATGTTTGGTATTGAAAATGGGTAATATCGGTCCACGTAGTGATATAGCCCCCATATAACGGTACCTCCACATTTTCGGTAATTTGAAGGTTTCTACCTTAAATTTGTACACGCAGAAAAATTTATGTTAGAAATATGTTTGGATCCAAACAAATATATGTTTGGGACCTGTTGCAAACAAATATATCTTTGGATCCAAACATAATATGTTTGGGTCCAAACAAATATATGTTTGCAACATTTTGTAACATATCTCAATTTGATATGTTTGGGTAAAACATACTTTTTATGTTAGAACATTTTTTCATGGGTGGAGAGAGGATGTTTGTCAACGAGAGTAATAACAGTGCTCTCGCAGCTGTGGAATGCTGCTTTATAATAAAGAGTTGTGTGTATTGTATAATAGAAGACGTAGAAGCGAAGAAGGGGGCTTTGGTGGCATGTATGCGTCAAACTCGTATGTTTCTTGTTTTGTTGTTGTTAACCAACGAAGAAGAAAAGAAAAAATGATATGAATTATATTTTTTTCTTTCTTCAGTGTTTTAGTTGCCTTTGTAGAGTCAAGACGGTAAAGTGAGTGAATAAATCAGTGTTTTGTGTTTTCTTAAAGAAATTGTGTTTTTAGTAAATTAAATGCCCAATACATTTTATAATTGAATCGGAAAGTTGAATGGAATTGTTTTATTGGACAAGGAAGAAATCGCATTTAATATTGGTAATTACATACATACTTATGTATATTTGGAATATGGCATATCCATATTTATTTATTACATTACATAATCATTTGATTCTAGATGCCGATTCCCCGCTGATGATTTCAACTGAGGACAATTTGTTTTATTTCACAACTAAGGAGAAGCGTTCAACTACGTTTCTATATATTTTTCCTTTTTAAAAGTGTGACTACAAATTATTTCAATCAGTTTTTCTTTTATTAAAGTGTGTTATGTATTTCTTTGGAATTTTGTATGTACCTATGTGTTTGTTGTTCTTTTGCCTTTTAATAAAAAACCACAACATTTGTGTGTATACTATAGAGATAGCCAGTGAGCTCTTACTGAGAGCAAGTGAGCACACATTTTAAAGTGTTTTACATTGAATTTTACGCTCCCTTGCTCTCAGTAAGCGCCCACTGGTGCATGTGTTTGTTGTTTTTTTTTGTGCCTTTTGGGTTGGTATTTTTTTTGCACCCAAACATAAAATTGTTTCCACCCAAACATATCTTTGTTTGCACCCAAACATATATATCTTTGCACCCAAAAATAAATATCTTTGCACCCAAACATATATATGTTTGCAGACCCAAACATATATTATGTTTGGGACTGTTGCAAACATATATATGTTTGCTGCAAAATATGTTTGGGACATATGTTAGAGAGGCCGATTTTTTTTTGCGTGTAGGCATAGGTCCACGTCTTCATGTAGCCCCCCGATTTTCGGTATTTTGAATGTTGTGGCATTAATATTCCAACAAAATGGCAGAAATTTGGTACTTAGCCTTCGATGGTGGTATAAAATTTCCACCTGAAAATTTCCCCATTGAACAGTATCTCCCGATTTTCAGTATTTTTAATGTTGTGGCCTCAATATTCCAACGGAATAACTGAAATTTGATATTTATCCTTCGTTGGGGGTATAAAACTTTCCACCGGAAATTTTTAGGCATAGGTCCTGGGTACCTCCCATTTGGTATTTGGTATTTATTTCTTGTTGAGAGTATAAAACTTTCCACTTAAAATTTGTCTGTATAGGTCCACGTCTTTGTATAGAACCTATAGAATGGTACCTCCAGATTTACGGTATTTTGAAGTTTGTGGGGTATAAAATATTCGTCTTCGTAATCGCACCGTAGTTATGTACCTCCCGATTTTCGATATTTTAAAGATTTTGGCTACAACATCCCACTGAAACGGTTGAAATTTGGTATTTGGTCTTCGTTGGGGGTATAAAAGTTTGCAACAGAAATATGTCGGTATATGAATACGTGTTCATATAGCCCCATAGATATTTACTCCAAATTTTCGGTATTTTAACAGTTTTAGCCACATTATTCTGAAATTAAACGGACATTTTTAATGGTACAAAACATCCCTTGCAAAATGTCAGAAAGTATAGGTCCACGTTTCTGGCTGTTTTCTCAAGAAGTATGGACTTGCCCCTGAAATAACTTCTACCGTCGTAATGGTGGCAGCAAATGCAAGTTGTTTCAACTAAAGTCAAAGTGATTTGAGAGAAGGCCTCAAAGTGAACTTATTCGAAATTTTGTGTGGGAGGTACCCGAAGGAGAGGTCAAATATTGTTCACATTCGATCCTGACTTATATCTGGTATATATATTAGAATGTGTAAAGTATAGACCACATCGGTTACTCCCTTCAAGAATTGCAGTGCGCACAATTTTTCCGAACATTTTTGAACTTTTGTGGGGGAGGTACCTGAAGGAGTGGAGCGATATGGCTTATCTTCAAACTTAAACTAAGTTTGGACAAAATATTACGAAGGCAAAATTTTGGACCGAAGTGACAGATCCGTTCGAGAGTTATCTTCCGCTCGAACCACTACACACGGTTCAAAGAATTTTTTGCAACTTTCAGGCTATTCTCTAAGGAAGTAGGGACTTGACCCTGATGACACTTGTACCGTCGCATGGGGGGCAGTGAATACGATATAACCCATCTTCGAACTTAAATTAAGTTTGGACAACATATTATGAAAACCAAATTTTGGACTGAATCTAGTTTAGGCCTATCCGGTGTGAGCCTTTTTCCAGAGGAGCTTTTGTCAATTCAGAAAATTGTAAATATTGGTCCATGTTTGAAGAGAACAACGATGGCTCCCCTTTACAGCTCTTTTAATGGGAATATTATGACTTAAGATAGTCCGCTCTTGCAAGGAATAAGAGGAAAAACTTAGTACTTTCATAAACGAAAGAAACCTAATAGTTCCTATTCACTTCAGTACAGTTCGTGGTGGAGGGTATAACATGTTCGGCCCGCCGCTCTTACTTAGTCTTACAACTGCCAACTTATGCAAACTGCTTCCGCTGTTGGTTTAGGCAGCCCATAAGACATATCGCCTGTGGAGTGGCTTCTCTGGCAATGCTTCGAAACTCACACTTATACTGAAGTTATTGTAATACTGTAACAGCAGTATTCTAACTAAGAGACTAAGTTTTGCCCTGTAACTTTGATTTTTCAATTGCAGTGTGTTGTTTGCAGTGATGAACTTTTTTCCCGTTCAACCAGCGTTATTTCCACGACAAACTAGTTTCAATCCTCGGCTTTCATTTTTTACTTGTAAAAATTTCTCCAAGGAGAAATTAATTTAAACAAGTAAAAAAGTATCAGTCGGCTTTGCCGACAGAGATATACCCTCAGCCTGTGTATATTGAAACAATTTTTTTTTTCCAAAAAACGCATGTATTTAGGAAGTTTTAAAAATTTTGGGCGTTTGAACTAATAAAAATGTTGATTAGGATTTAATATCAAAAGTTTTGCGGAGGAGATACTAAAAAGAATGGATCTCCAGCCACTACATATGGTACCATAGGGGTTTTTTAGAACTTCAGGGATGTTTGCTCAAGAAGTATGAACTTGCCCCTGAAACAACTTTTACCATCGCAATTGAGGCAGCAATGCAAGTTGCTTGCCGGCGTCTTAGCGTTCTAAGCCACCATCAACTTGTCAAAACTTTAGTAGACAATAATTGATGATCAAAAAATAAAATCTTCTGATATAGAAGAGCAATTACTAATGATGTAGGAATAAAACTTACCATAGTATTTGTGAACATTGAAAAATGGGATTACCAAAGCAGGACTATAGGAAAAGTTTGGAGTTTCAATTAACTGACATAATTTCGCATATACATTTATCTAATGAAGTTCGATATATATACCAGTTACCAAGCTTTGCCTTCGTCTGCCACAAAAACAACATCCTAATACACCTGAAGATCGGATTTACCACCCGTGAAACGTAGTGTAATGGTTGGATGCGTGGGACTTCGGTAGACTCCTAATTTTTCAATGTATCTCTAAAGGCCTAACAGCTCAACTCGAAAGAGAATTAACTAAATATCACTATAAATGGCCTTCGCCTTAATAAGGCAAAAATAAAAAAAAAACAAAAAAAAAAAAAAATCAAAGTGATTCGAAAGCAGGTCTTAAAGTGAACATGTATCCGAAATTTTGAGTGGGAGGTACCGGATGGAGTGGACAAATATAGTCCATATTTGAACCTGATCTATATCTGGTAGATATATTAGGATGTGTAAAGTATGGACCAATTCGGCCACTCTCTTCAAGAGTTATCGTACGCACAATTTTTCCGAACATTTTTGAACTTTTGTGGGGGAGGTACCTGAAGGAGTGGACCAATATGGCTTATCTTAGAACTTAAACTATGTTTGGACAAAATATTACTAAGGCCAAACTTTGGACCGAATCGGCAGACCTGTTCGAGAGTTATTTTGCCCTCCAACCTCCTCACACGGTGTCATAGGGGTTTTTTGCAACTTTCAGGCTATTTTCTCAGGAAGTATGGACTTGCCCCTGATGAAACTTATATCGTCGTATGGAGGCCAGTGAATATAAGTTGCTAAAGCAAAAATCAAAGCGATTCGAGAGATGTTCCTAAACTGCACTTTTCCAAAATTGTGTGTGGGAGGTACCCGTCGGAGTGGACCGATTGAGTCCATATTAAAACCTGATCTAAGTCTGGTACACGCTCCACGATGGGCAAAGTATGGACCAAATCGGTTACACCCTTCAAGAGTTATCGTGCGTACAAATTTTCCGAACATTTTCGAACTTTTGTGGGGGAGGTACCGGAAGGAGTGGACCGATATAGCTCATCTTCGAACTTAAACTAAGTTTGGACATAATATTACGAAAGCCAAAATTTGAACCGAATCGGTTCATCCGTTCGAGAGTTATCGTGCGCACCAGCCAGCCAGACAGACAGACAGACGGACGGACATTGCTCAATCGACTCCAAATTGTCTGAAACACATTTCGTCCAAACATACTTGGGGTCTAAAACCATTATTTCGATGAGGCACATTTTGCCCGTATGAAAGTGTATATGAAGAAAAGACAAAATTTTTTAGTTTTCCATAAAAAAAAATTAAAATTTTTTTTTTAAGCTACATGAAAGATTTTTGGTACATAGATTGGGAAAAAATGCCATTCTTAAATCTGTTCGTGATACTAATTTTGGTTGTTGCGCGCAAAAGTTATGGCGGTTTCAATTCTGATGAAAAGAAAAAAATCTTTAAAAGACTCTAATCATTATATTGAGAAACTCTCTTAATTAGGGGCTCTCTACATACTATATGTTTGCTGAGGTCCCATAACTTTAGTGAAAAAGTTGTGCATTTTCGCGGAAATTAGGAAAGAATTCCAAACAATTGGTAGTTTGCAACTTGTTTTAATAAAATTCAACCTGCTTATGCCTCTGAAAAATATATAAAAAATATGTACGTAATCTATACATCGCGAAGATTCAAATGAAACCAAAACTATACAAATCCGTTTAGTGGTTTTCATATTATAGCGAAAACAAAAAAATATATTGAGGAAATTTATAAAATTTTTGTAAGAGAAAATATTTATTAAAATTTATTTTGTGAGTTAGTTGAACAAAATGTAAGAAAACAAGTAAAAAAGTGTCAGTCGGCTTTGCCGACCGATATATACCCTCAGCCAATGTGAAGTGAACTTTTCACCTTCAGACAGATCGAATGTATTTAAGGTCTCTTCAAAATGTTGTGGCCCTTTTTGGACATGTGAACTTGCCGACAAAAATGTGGATTAGGAATTAACTGCACTAGGACACAAATCTTGAACCTTTGTCGGGGAGGTACCCTTAGGGAGGAACGATATGCCTGAAAAAACTTTTACCGTCGTAATGGAAGTAGTGAATGCAAATCGCTTCAACAAAAATCAAAGTGATTCGAGAGCACGTCTTAAAGTGAACTTATCCGAAATTTTGTGTGAGAGGTACTAGAAGGAGTAGACAAATATAGTCCATATTCGAACCTGATCTATATCTGGTAGATATATTAGGATGTGCAAAGTATGGATTACATCGGTCACTCCCTTCAAGAGTTATCGTGCGCACAATTATTCCGAACATTTTTGAACTTTTGTGGGGGAGGTACCTGAAGGAGTGGACCGATATGGCTTATCTGCGAATTTAAACTATGTTTGGACAAAATATTACGAAGGCAAAATTTTGGACCGAATCGGTAGATCCGTTCGAGAGTTATCTTGCGCTCCAAGCTCTACATACGGTGTCATAGGGGCCTTTTGCAACTTTCAGGCTATTTTCTCAGGAAGTATGGACTTGCCCCTGATGAAACTTGTACCGTCGTATAGGGGACAGTGAATACAAGATGTTACAACAAAAACCAAGGCGATTCGAGAGCAGGTCCTAAACTGAACTTTTCCGAAATTTTGTGTGGGAGGTACTCGAAGGAGTTTACCGATTGAGTCCATATTGGAACCTCAACTAAGTCTGGTAGAAACAGCATAATGTGCAAAGTATGGACCAAATCAGTTACTCCCTTCAAGAGTTACCGTACGCACAAATTTTCCGAACATTTTCGAACTTTTGTGGGGGAGGTACCGGAAGCAGTGGACCGATATAATCCATTTTTGAATTTGAACTATGTTTGGACAAAATATTACGAAAGCCAAATTTTGGAACGAATCGGCAGATCCGTTCTAGAGTTATCTTGCGCTCCAACCACTACACACGGTGTCATAGGGTTTTTTGTAACTTTCAGGCTATTTTCTCAGGAAGTGTGGACTTGCCCCTAATGAAACTTACAGCGTCGTAAAGAGGACAGCGAATACAACTTGCGTAAACAAAAATCAAAGCGATTCGAGACCAGGTCCTAAACTGAACTTTTCCGAAATTTTGTGTGGGAGGTACCCGAAGGTGTGGTCCGATTGAGTCCATATTGGAACCTCATCTAAGTTTGGTAGAAATTATACGATGATCAAAGTATGGACCAAATCGGTTGTTTCCTTCAAGAGTTATCGTGCGCACAAGTTTTGCGACAATTTTTGAACGTTTGTGGGGGAGGTACCTGAAGGAGTGGACCTATATGTCCCATCTTCGAACTTAAATCGAATCTAGACAAAATATTTCGATGCCCAAAATTTGAACCGAATCGATTGATCCGTTCGAGAGTTATCGTGCGCACCAGCCAGCCAGACAGACAGACAGACGGACAGACAGACAGACAGACGGACGGACATTGCTAGATCTACTCAAAATTGTCTGAAACGGATATCGTTACAAACATACTTGGGGTCTAAAACCATTATTTCGATGAGGCACATTTTGGTCGTATCAAGTGTAAATACCCTCTTTAGCCTAAAGGCTGAGGGTATAAATAGGTCGGAGTTTTTCTTCTATTTTAGTTAAATTTCACGCAATAAATCACATTTTTTATTCTAATCACTTCTCGAAAACACGCTAACATCTAGCAGAAGATATGTATATCTTTCAAATAAATGTTGGGTTCCTTTAAATGGGGTATAATCTTGAAAATAAAATTGTATCGGGTAATGTTCATTTAGAAATGAAATGCGTGTAAATCGCGAAATCCTCAAAATCACTTGATGCGCATGCGGTTTACCAATACAGCGAATTCTTCTCTTTTAATTTGTACACATTTGCCAGGATTTACTTTGGCCGCTAAGATGTAGCATCGTCTGCAGTTTAGTGTGCAACAAACTGTATAACGCTTATATTTTGCACAAAGTGCATACACTTTTTATGCGCATCCGATTTCACTATCAACCGTGAAAAAATACATCGATCTAAACATATTTCAATAAAATCCATTAAGAACCGTGGATGTAGCATCACACAGTATTTTTTGGATAATCGGATACAGCTCCCACGCCACTAAATTTTTCAACCGCTGTTTTCGCAAAAACGCGAGTGATGATTCACTTTCTTCATTGAAATGGAAACGATCCACATAAAACGAGAATTAGTCAGCGATATTTTGAAAACCATTTTTCGCAAATTTTTTAATTTTTGCAGTAGCGATTTCCGCCGTTCTAGTAGATGGATTTTTATGATCTGTGATTCATATGATCCGGCTCGTCGAAAAACTAAAATATCGCGGGGTACCAGCACACTCAAAACGATATTGTAAATACTGTACCCAAAAAATAGGTTTTTTAGAAAAAATATCACACTAAATTTTGGCCTTTGGCAGTAGATTACTCTGCTGCTGTGTGGGCTACATACTCAATATACATATCAGATTATGCGAAATCACGAGTTCATTAATCCTATAATTGGTTTTTCGAAATATCCGAATGCGCGTCCCAGTTACATAAAAAATACAAAAAACACCTGAAATCTGGCTTCAAAATGTCAGCATCCATAAAAGGTGGATGCAGTGGAAATTTTGGAAAGTGATACATTAGAAGTGTAATCTTCATTTTGTATTCTCCTACTTTTACTTTGGACAGATGTCCGTCATTTGAATGGTTTAATCAGAAATCGAATAGCAATGTAAAAAACCTGTTTAGCTTCAACGTGTTTTACCTATGTTTTTTCCTTTACGCGGTCGTAACTACCACGTAAATTAAATTTTTGCTAAATTTTTGAGCTTTATACAAAAACATCTAAAATAATCCAGCAATAGTCATAGTTACTGGTAAACTACAATAGTTCGCGTATTATAATAGTGCAAACCTTGGCTTCATGGAAACTAAAAAATTTTGACTTTTCCTCATATACCCTTCATAGCCTAAAGGCTGAGGGTATAAAAATATGTACAGTATAGTCTCGATAATCCGGACACCACATGTTTCGGCGATGTCCGGATTATCGAATTGTCCGGATTACCGAGTAGTAATGAAAACATATAATTTTGAAAGTTTAAATCATTAATAAGGGGCGTTTACTATATAATAACCTGACATCTAAGGTAAACGAGTTCATATTAAGCAAATATCACGGGTTGCGACCATTTTAAGACAAATTTACCAAATTTACTTCTTATATTCCTCCATCGTAAGGTGAAATTTGCTAAGCATTTTTGTCACCATGTAGTCCACGTACATATAATGATTTCCCTTTTCCATGGTACATGAGCCTCTTATGACTCGCGATAGAACTACAGAACTCATATGCAGTCATCTCATTATGGTGAATATTTAGCGATTTCGATGAACATCACCAAATGACTTCATCTAGTCGACGAACCAAAAAGATATGTTTTTATACAAATGTTTTAGCTTACGAATAAGACAAAATGGAATTTAAATCTTTTGGTTGCATAATTACGAGAATGCAATACAACAATCCTTAGTCGTCATTGATTTTGAATGTCAAATAAAGAAAATAAAAGGGGCCATACGTTTTTTTTAGTTTATTGAATCTACGGTATCTACTCGTTTCCTCGTTTAGTTATAAACATTTCTAGATAAAATGTCCTTGGAATACATTACATGGCCCAAGGGATTTTCTCACTAACCGGAGGGCGAATGAACTTATTCTTTCAGAGGAAAAGAACACGCAACATTGATCTTTCTGGGAACTAGGCTACCCAACATTAGGTTTTAAATACTGTTGCTTATCATAGCCAGGCATCAATAGTTGAGTGATGAGAAAATCATTTGACAGATTCAGATAGTTAATTCCATATTGGTTGTATAACTGAATAAACACTGGCTAGCCAGAAAACCGAGATTTGAACCGAAAACTTTGATAAGCTTAATTTTCTCATTTATACACCAACTGCTATTGCTAAGAACGAAAACGTCAATGAATTAAATAAGAATCTAATACTCAAAAGAGGAAAAAAATATTGGTGTCCCGATTATCGAGGTAACAAAAATGTGTGATGTCCGGATTTCAGAGTCTACAATGTAAAAGATTCTAGTGTCCGGATTACCGCGTTGTCCGGATTAACGAGTGTCCGGATTATCGAGACTATACTGTAATTGTTTTTTATGAAGGAAAACGCAAAACCCACTTTTTGCAAAAGTGTCCGATTTTACTCAGAACTCCCCATATATTCATAATTAGGATACATTTTGAGTCCATCTATGCATGTCTAGCATTCAGAAAATTGGAAATATGTCGGTGAGATTTTGAAAGATACATCTTTTGTTTGCAGGTACATCAAGTTCGAAGTTGAGCTACATATGTCCACGTTTTGGATTAGCCCCCATATAATGGTACTGTCCGATATAATAATGGGGGAAAAATAACTTTTCTACTAAAATTATTGACATAGGTCCATAAATTTGAATAGTCCCCAACTAAAGAAACCACCCGATTAGAGGTATTTTTACGCTTTAAGAACGAATTACCATTTAGTATCCTTAGTGGTAAAAACATATGGTAAATTTCAAATTTCCTTTACAATTACATAGAAAAAAAATTAAAAACTTTTTTGGCAAGCACATCCGCCATTTTTGGTACATGGGTTACGAAAAAAATCGTGGTTTCAAATCTGTTCGCGTTCACAAAATTGGATGCTGCACTCAAAAGTTATATGCGGTTTTACTCTCTTGTAAAGAACAAATATTTAAAAATTCTTATTGTGTTGTAATAAGAACATGTATATATGAATCGTTAGCAGCATTTGATATCTATACGTAGATGCTAAAATAGTCGCTAAATTTATTTTTATTTTCGCGGAAAATCGAAAAATATTGAAGAAATCTTGAAATAAATTTTATTTATTCTAAATCAGAGTCCAAAAAATCTCTAAAAAAATAATTTAAAAATGCGTACAGAATCTAGACAACGCGTAGAAAAATGTGAGACCAAAATTATAAAGATCGCGATTATAACTTGCATATTACAGCAACAACAAAGAACGGAAACTTATTGTTGGAAATTTTTTCAAAAATATATTTTTGGTTAAATACGAAAAATTTGAAAAATAAATGTTAGGAGTTATTCTATTATTTCGCTACATTTCGATCCAAAACCTGAAGTATTTTGCTTAAACTTCTATGAGAAAAGTAATTAGTCATCGTGAAAGTATATTTGCTTTCTGTGATAAGCAATAGAAATAAGAAGTAGAGAGTAATATTGAAATTACAATCAAAGAAAAAACATAGAAGTTAAAAACCGTATAATTCGCGAATTGGTTTAAATCGGTTGAGGTGCATGTGCTTTTCGGATACAGGGAGTCCATGTCTATTAATATGCATGTATTTTCCCATGTTTCATTCAGCAGCCATAGTGTGCCATCAGTTGCATCTTACTATTCAAAAAACCTTCAAGTGGGCAAAAATTACGCGATGTGCATATGATTATAAGGTGCATCCGATTTCAATGTCCGCCTATTAAAAATACGTCAATATAAATTATTTTAGACAGATTCGTCAAGAACTACGGATGTGCCACCGCTATCTATTTTGGGATAAATAGGGATATTACTCCTGAATCTTTGTAATTTGTGACACACCTTTTTGGCAAATATTATAATCGCGTATAAAGGATTACATTTATGCAAAAATAATCAAAGAAAATCGCGGTCCAATTCGCGGAATTGTCAAAATATATTTTTGCAGATTTTCCTACTTTCAAGGTATCTATATCCGGCGTTTTAGTGGATGGATTCGACCGCGGAAGAGCTCATTAGATCCAGCACGTAAAAAAACTAAAATCACGCGGGGTTCAGGGGTACCTGTACGACAGTTGTAAATTTTAAAGCCAAAAAATAGGTTTTTTTCAGAAAATTTACGCACCAACTTTTCGCCTTTGGACTCCTATTACTTGGAAGCTGTACGGAGCATACTCATGAGATATACATCGAACGACGTGGAATCGCGAGTTCTCCAATCCTGTAACTAGTTTGAAAATATTATCCAGTTGCACCATCTAATTATAAGAAAAATTCGAAAAACACTGAAATCAAAACTTCAAAATGTCAGCATCGATTTTAGGGGGATGCAGTGTATATATCGAAAAGTCATACACTAGAACCATGTTGCCCAAGGGGTATTGTTTAGTTCTTTCTTTGAGAACATGTTCGAATTTTGCGAGGTTTGGCCAGAAATCAAAAAAAAAAAAAAAACAAAAAACATGTTTACTTCAACACATTTTTCCCATTTTTTTATATTACCACCAGCGCAGCTTCCACGAAAATTATTTGTTATGGTCCATATTATGAGATCGTAGCTAAAACACTTCAATATATATAAATGTATTCATATTTTATAAAATATATTAACAGTTCGCGACTTATTAAATGGTGAACCTCAACTTCAACGATTGTAAAACTTTTTTGAATATTACCATATATTCTCGGCCGATTTTAGGTATTTGATGCACGAAACGCGCTATATATGTACGATTTCAATAAAATTTGGAATGTTTACCGGGATTTGGCCTAGAAATAAGTGTGCCAAATTGTATCGAAATCGGTTCAGATTTGGATATAGCTCCCATATATATTTTCGACCGATTTGAGGTATTTGATGCACGAAACATGCTATGTATGTCCAATTTTGATGAAATTTGGACTATGCGACGGAATTTGGTCTACAAATAAATGTGAAAAATTATATCGAACTCTGTTCTGATTTGCATATAGCTCCCATATATATATTACATATTCACAGTGGTGTAGGGTATTTTATAGTCGGCCCCGCCCGACTTTGATCCTTTCCTTACTTGTTTTTTTTTAGTTTTTATCAATGTTTTCGGGCAAAAGTGCATGTCATTTGGTATTTATGGTTCCCAGTTGTTAAAAACTTCTCCCATGTTTTAGTATAGCTCCCATATAACGGTACCTACAGATTTTATCTATTTTGAGAATTAGAAACATTGTGGCGTTTTTTTTTTGGGATAGCGTTTGGAAAAGGTTTGAATTGTTTTCGCAGACACTTTCGTCGGAGTTGTGTGAGGTTGCCAAGGAACTTTTTTCTTTGTTGTGTGAGGTTGCCAAGGAACTTTTTTCTTTGCTTACCTTTATACTTCGAACTGACAATTGATGTTTGGGTACAACAAGTTTTTTGTTGAAGAAGTTATTGAAAAATAACTTCGGTGGAGAATATCCACAAACAAAAAACAAGGGAACTGATGAGATTCTGTGGCGAGAATCGAAACTATAGTATTCCCTGCCTTACCCCTTGGCGAACAATGCCAAATCTTTTCCACTAATAAACTAGTTGTTTTAAAATATTAAAACAACAGCAATGGGATTAAGCCAGACTATTTTGAGAATTTTTATTAATTTTTTAGCCGAGGTAACTGTAATTTGACATTTTAGGTTTCCAACAACAAAAATTGTCAACATAGGCACATGTTTTGGTACAGCCCCTATATAACGGTTCATCCCGATTTTAGAAATTTTGAGGAATTTAGTTATTTTTTTTGTCAAAACTGGCTGTAATTTGACACTTGAGGTTCTCGGTGCTCACAAAACTTCTCCACCTAAAATTGTCAACATAGGCCCAAGGGTCAGTACCTCCCGATTTAGCGAATTTTGAGGATTTTTGCTAAATTTTGTGACTAAAGTAGTATACCTGTAATTTTGCGTTAGAGGTTCCGAGTTGTCACAAAACATCTTCTTAAAACATAGGCCCATGTAGCATCGGTCTTATATAACAGTATTCGCGATTTTAGGTGTTTTGATGATTTTAGCTAAATTTAAGGTCATGTTTTGGTAGAAATTGTCAACATTGGTTCCATACAAGGGTATCTCTCTATTTTAAGTATTTTGAGAAGGCACAAAGCTTCTATCCCAAAATTTGTGAATATGCGTTCATGATTTGGTATAGCCCCCATATAACATTACCTCTTGTTTTAGGTATTTTGAGAATTTTGGCTGCATTTTTGACCGAGCTGCTCGTAATATAATTTCTGGAAGAGTAAGGGCGGCGTAAAAAAACAAAACATTGATTGTTTTATTTTTTCTTTTTCTCTTTGATTTCAAAATAAAAAAGTTTCTCTCTCTCCATAACATATCGTCTTAACCCACTTAGCGCCAATTTTTTTGCGAGAAAACTTAAAATTTTTAAGCATTTTTATTTAATTAATATTTTTTTTCTTTGAAAAGTAAAGTTTTCCTGCAAATGAACCTTCTTTTAAAAATGCCGGAAATTTTGAAGGCTAATATTGGTGTATACTTACATGACAATCCCTTGCTTTTTGATTGAGAAAATAATCTCACTACATTCCTAATAAATCACAAAATTCTTATGAATGTAACCTTTATGGTTAACTTTATATGGCATATAAATGTTTCATCAAAAGTCGAAAATTACAAAAAAGTCGATTTTTTTGAATTGCTTGCGTTTAGGGCCAATAGCGCGGAAATGCACAGGTAAAATGAAACTTTATAAGCGTGGAATAACAGAGAATAATAATAAAGCAAAATGCAAAATACCCCACAAAAGTATGCGAAAATACCCAAGTATTAAAATACCAGTGGCTTTAAGTGGGTTTATAAAGTCCCGATATTACTTCAGACGATTATTGCCCCATTATTGAAGGAATACCCTATTACTAAGTTTCATTACACATTCACTTACCCAATATCCAATCTTTTTCAGGTCCATCGGTCACTGGGCGATACTGCAAAACGAAATACAACATCGGACAACCATTATCGGGCCACGTATGTAACCTTATGCTAACCGAAGTGGAGTTGGGGGCAATTAAAGTAGTAGTCGAAGGCACTCCCGGCGATTGTCCCTGAGTTCGAACGTGTAGCGTTATACTGGCCGGTGATGTTCCGACTTTATTGGTGGCAGTGAGGTGTATTTGATATGTGCTGCCACAAACTAATCCCTTTAGTTCTTGGCTGGATGCGTGGCGAGATAATTGTTTCTCTTCAATATTGCCCGGTGTACGCCGATAGTAGAGAGTGTATCCCGTAATGGGGGCATTTCCAGTAAATCCACATTTCCAATGCATAAGGATACTACTTGTCGTGGCACTTGTCACATAGAGGACAGGAGCGGAGGGCGGTACTTGAACCAGCAGCATATGCGTGAGACGATCTGTTCCAATGCCATTATCAACTTGACAACTATAGTTGCCACTATCGGAAACTTGCAAATTGGATATAATCAAATCACCCGAATCCAGTAGTTGAGTGTTGTGCAATCCACCCTGCCTCAGGGGAATATCCGTCTTAAACCAGTCACGTTTTGGCTTGCCTACGGCTGTACATGCCAATGTTACTGTGGAACGCCATGGTCTGACAATAGGTCCCCCAAAGGAGACAATACGTGCTGGTACACGATTTGTGGTAATTTGTGAGGAAACCTTGGAACTTTTTCCTTCACCCACCCGCGTGGATGCTGTTACCCAAAATTGATATTCCATATGGGGATGTAAATTCTTGGCTTCATAGTAGGTCTGCTGTGATGGAAGACTGCGTTTTTCATTATTTAATTCTTCACGGCCATTAACAACCCTTGTGTAGAGATTATATTTGGTAATGACACCATTCGGCTCGTTGGGTGGTAGCCAGGAGACATATAGAGATTGGGGGGAACTAACTACAACCTTAATGTCGGCAGGAGCTTCAGGAGCATCCTCTTCAGTGTGGCAATATATCGAATTCGAGAGTACACCATCACCCATGCGTGTATGGGCCAGTACCTGAATACTGTAGTTGGTAAATTTGCGCAGCCCTGTAAGAACTGTTGTCAATGCTGTTGTTTTGCGGGACTCTACTTCATCCTTGTTTGGGGAATAGTCATCAAGTATGGGTTCGAATATCAATTTATAACCCTGCAATATGCCGTTGGTGTGGTGAATGGCAGGTGGTTGCCAAGAAACCTGCAGAGATTGTGATGTCAAGGCAGCACATCGTATATCTTCGGGTGCTCGGCTGGGAACTGTAAATGGGAAAATAGAAGACAAATTAAATAAATGTACTTTGTCAATGTAATAACTTTAACTTACCATCTTCCATAGTTTGGGCTGAAGCAGGTTCCGATAATGGTCCCGGGCCAACTTGATTAAATGCCTGCACCACTACATTGTAACGGGCAAACTTTTGTAAACCTGTTAATAGCAATTCTCCAGTACCACCATCGCCATCACCAGATACAGATGTAAAGTTATAGGCTGTTGTTCCAGAACTGGCCAATTTATAGCCAACATTATAACCCTGAATATCTCCATGTCTTAACTCCGCCAAGGGTGCAATCCAGCTGACTAATAGTTCGGTGGAAGATAGTGGACGCACAGATAAATTCAGTGGTGGTCCCGCCGGCCTTTGTGGTTCGGTGCGTATTATTAACTCTTGACTTGGTGCACTGCGTCCTGCCGTCCCCTCAGCTATTACACGAAATGCATAACGGGTTGCTGGCTTCAGATTTTCTATTAATGCATTAAAGCTGGGTGGATCCTTGACATCCATATGCTGCCATTGATCCAAAAATGTAGCTGCTGATAGATAAAGATAGTAAATTAGTATACATAGATATATTGTAGTTTTATAGATATGTAGTATTGTAGTACTTTGCGTTGACCCAAAGTAGATGGTTACGACAACAATATAAATTTTGATATAATTTACATATAATTTTTCTTTCAAAATACGTTTCTTACCATCCATCTCTTTGTACTCCACAATATACTTGGTAACATCTCCTGAATTTTGAACTTTCGGCTGCCACTTTAAATTAACGGAACGACTTGAAATCATTGCTGCTTCCAACACTGATGGTGGTTGTGGTGGTTCCTGAACCATAAGTTGTACCAATTGCTGATCGTTGCCATATAAATTGCTAGCTCGACAAAAGTACGGACCGCTATCTGTAGAATCAACTAAACGAATTTGTAATTCTGCCGAAACACCGTCCGGCGTGGCCTCCTGTTTAACTGAAATCCTGGGAAATTCAATAGTTTAATAACGGGATATGAAGTTAAAGTATGTTTTTCGAACAACGTTGTGGACTAGGGGTTAAAAATAAAAAATAGAATGCCAACCCATAGGGGGAAAAGATTCTCGTGCTATAAACATTCTCTGAAAGCCGTAAATATTTTCGATATTAATCTGTGAGCACTAGGGTTATGACTTTTTGACATTTTTTCTCAAATATTATTTCCTGTAGTGAGAACGAATGAACTTTTGCCTACTAATGCCTAAAATAGCATTCATTTCATTATACCCTCAGCCTTTAGGCTATGAAGGGTATATACACTTTCATACGGGCAAAATGTGCCTCATCGAAATAATGGTTTTAGACCCCAAGTATGTTTGGACGAAATGTGTTTCAGACAATTTGGAGTCGATTGAGCAATGTCCGTCCGTCTGTCTGTCTGTCTGGCTGGCTGGAGCGCACGATAACTCTCGAAGGGATGAACCGATTCGGTTCAAATTTTGGCTTTCGTAATATTTTGTCCAAACTTAGTTTAAGTTCGAAGATGAGCTATATCGGTCCACTCCTTCCGGTACCTCCCCCACAAAAGTTCGAAAATGTTCGGAAAATTTGTACGCACGATAACTCTTGAAGGGTGTAACCGATATGGTCCATAGTTTGCCCATCGTGGAGCGTGTACCAGACTTAGATCAGGTTTTAATATGGACTCAATCGGTCCACTCCGTCGGGTACCTCCCACAAAAAATTGTGGAAAAGTTCAGTTTAGGAACATCTCTCGAATCGCTTTGATTTTTGGTTTAGCAACTTGTATTCACTGCCCTCCATACGACGGTATAAGTTTCATCAGGGGCAAGTCCATACTTCCTGAGAAAATAGCCTGAAAGTTGCAAAAAACCCCTATGACACCGTGTGAGGAGGTTGGAGGGCAAAATAACTCTCGAACAGGTCTGCCGATTTGGTCCAAAGTTTGGCCTTAGTAATATTTTCGAAGGGATGAACCGATTCGGTTCAAATTTTGGCTTTCGTAATATTTTGTCCAAACTTAGTTTAAGTTCGAAGATGAGCCATATCGGTCCACTCCTTCAGGTACCTCCCCCACAAAAGTTCAAAAATGTTCGGAAAAATTGTGCGTACGATAACTCTTGAAGAGAGTGGCCGAATTGGTCCATACTTTACACATCCTAATATATCTACCAGATATAGATCAGGTTCAAATATGGACTATATTTGTCCACTCCATCCGGTACCTCCCACTCAAAATTTCGGATACATGTTCACTTTAAGACCTGCTTTCGAATCACTTTGATTTTTGTTGAAGCAACTTGCATTGCTGCCTCAATTGCGATGGTAAAAGTTGTTTCAGGGGCAAGTTCATACTTCTTGAGCAAACATCCCTGAAGTTCTAAAAAACCCCTATGGTACCATATATAGTGGCTGGAGATCCATTCTTTTTAGTATCTCCTCCGCAAAACTTTTGACATTAAATCCTAATCAACATTTTTGTCAGTTCAAACGCCCAAAATTCTTAAAACTCCCTAAATACATGCGTTTTTTGGAAACAAATTGTTTCAATATACACAGGCTGAGGATATATCTCTGTCGGCAAAGCCGACTGATACTTTTTTACTTGTTTTATTATAAAAAAGCTTCCCACTTTGAAAAATATTTTTTTTTTTTTTTTTTTGAAAAAATGCTATGAAGTGAAAAGATCTCAAAAAATGATTTCCTGTTATACGAATGAATGATGCCTATGCCTATTAATGACTAAAATAACATTTATTCCATTTTAAATTTAAAAATAGTCCGGCACAAACCACTTTTAATTTTTACGATATATGAAATAAGGTTATATATACTATAAAATGATGATAAAATTAGTGAGAAACAAACGGTTATGTCATTTTGGGTATGTCGTGTGCCCCTATGTTTTTTCAGTTAAATATCTACTTAGAATGACTTCAAAAAATTGTCAAAAGTTTTGAGAAATAAAAACTTTAAAAGTTTTTTTGCGGCCCCATTTTTTTATCGAATCACTTTATAATTAAGATTTTATGCAATCTTAGGTAAAAACTCATCAAAATATCATGCAGGGATACGAGGTTGTAAAAAAGTCATAACCCTAGTGAGCACTAGAAGAACGCTTAAAGCTGCTTCAGATAATATTTTGCCTCCACCTTAAGCTGTTCCACGTATCGACCAGTCGTATAAGATGCAAGCAACTTATGGACTTCTAGATGGACAAGTAAAAACAATCACTCATCTTTGCCGGAGAAACCACTTCCACAGCCAATATGTCTGATGAGTTGCGTGATGAGCTATGTCTGATGAGCTACTAACAGCAAACTAAGAGTAGTAAGCTAACATGTGCCGCGCGTACACCCATAAGAACGTTAAAAACTTGGGTTTGGGCATCGGGCTAGAAAAAACAACCTACTATGAAAAAACGAAAGAAAAGAAAAACAAACCCCTCTAAACCCCATGATCTGCGAATCTGTGCCTGGAATTGTTGCACTCTTTATAGATAAGGTGCAGTTTACGCATTGGCAGATGTACATGAAAAATACAAGGCCGACATTACTGCCATACAGGAAATACGATGGAACGGGAAAGCCGTCACAACAACACCTAAAGGTGACGCACTGTATTATAGTTGCCATGACACAAAGCTGCAATTCGATTAAAAGCTAAATTCTTCAACATTAGCTTTATTTGCGCTAATGCTCCCACTGAAGACAAGGACGAACAGACCAAAGATATATTTTACAAGCGCTTAGAAGAAACTTATGACCGTTGCCCTGCCCATGGCATTAAAATTATACTAGGCGATTTTAATGCCAAAATTGGAAAGGAGAATATCTTTGGCCCAACAGTCGGGAAATTCAGTCTCCACAGTGAAACATCTGACAATGGTCTGGGGCTGATAGACTTTGCCGCTGCAAGAAACATGGTAGTTAGTAGTACCAGATTTATGCATTTCGATATTCAAAAGGCCACCTGGCTGTCGCCAGATCAAAGAACAAGAAATTGTTGTGATAGATGGAAGACATACATCAAGCGTGTTGGATGTACGATCGTTCCGAGGTGCAAACATAGACTCGGACCACTACCTTGCTGCAGCAAAGGTACGCACCCGCTTAAACGTGGCACACAAAGTGCGAACAGACACTACACGAAAGTTAGACATCGGTAAGCTGCAATCACAACAGATAGCCACAGCATATTCCACTCAACTAGCCCAATTGCTTAATCAAAGCACTCCTCATCCCGATAACATATCAGGACAATGGCAAAACATTGCCCACTCCATGCAAACAGCCACAAAATCAGTACTTGGATACCAGAGACCTCCACCAAGGAATCCATGGTATGACCAGGAGTGTCGTGCTGCTACCGAAGAGGAAAATCTGGCATATAGGGCTAATTTACAATCAGTAGCAACGCGTAGCGCGCGATAGAGATATCGGGAGAAAAGGAGAAACGTCTTTTCCGCAGGAAAAAGAGAGAGATGGAAAAGCGGGAGTGTGAACAAATCGAGATGTACAGGAGCCAGAATGAAGTCCAAAAATTCTACCAAAGAGTGAAACATCAAACTGATGGCTTTGGAACTGGCACATCCTCCTGTAGGTAATCTGGTAACTGATACAGATAGTGTGATAAGGATATGGAATGAACATTTTTCCAAACTGTTGGTATCCAATAGTAGCGAACCTGACGAAGATACCTCAGATCCAATCCCAAAAGATGGTATTGCATGTATACCACCCGGCCAGGATGAGGTAAAGACAGCAATAAACCGGCTGAAGAATAATAAGGCAGCAGGAGCTGATGGCCTACAAGCCGAGCTGTTTAAAACCGGAGGCGACACGCTGATAAGGTGTATGCATCAGCTAGTAAGCTCCATCTGGCAGGAAGAACGCGTACCAGACGATTGTAACCTGAGCGTCATGTGTCCCGTCCATAAGAAAGGAGATAAGACTTTATACTCCAACTATAGGCGAATAAGTCTTTTTCTGATCGCCTACAAGATAAGGTTAGGGATATTGTGCGAACGACTAAAGCCCATGGTCAACGAAATAATTGTACCATACCAATGCGGCTTTAGATCTGGCAAGTCCAACATTGACCAGATATTTACCCTGCGGCAAATCGTGGAGAAGACCTAAGAGATGCAGATCGACACCCACCACCTTTTTGTCGATTATAAAACAGCCTTCGACCGCCCGCTACGTTCAAAGGTATTTCAAGCCATGTCTGAATTTGGTATCCCCGCAAAGCTCATTCGGCTTTGTAAAATGACCCTAACTGACACAAGATATTCAGTTAAAATAGGAAAGAACCTCTCCGAAGAGTTTTGGTATAAAAAAGAGGTTTCAGGCAAGGAGACAGCCTTTCGTGTGATCTTTTTAACATCCTGCTAGAAAAGGTTATACGTGAGGCAAACGTCAAAAGAAGTGGCACAATCTACACCAAAAGCCACGCGTTACTTGCTTATGCTGATGATATAGACATCATGGGCCGATCAGTAAAAGAAGTAACTGATACCTTTATGAAGGTCGAAGGAGAATCTGCTAAAGTGGGTCTGGAGGTAAACGGCGAGAAGGCCAAGTTGATGGTATCGACGCGCAATGCGTCCATTGAGCTCGGACCAACTGTTGAAGTTTGTTCCTATAATTTTGAGGTAGTAAAAGACTTCGTATACCTCGGCACCGCCGTAAACACGACAAACGACATCAGTTGTTAAATAAAAAGAAGAATTGTATTAGCCAACATATGCTACTTTGGTTTAAGTAAGCAGTTTAAAAACAAAGCCACATCTCGGCAAACAAAAATAACGCTTTACAAAACACTGATACTACCCGTGCTGATGTATGGCTCCGACATCAATAAAGTTAAACGTATCGAGATGCAGCGATTGCGTTATCTAGGACATATAATAAGAATGAGCGATGATGAACGCGCTAAAAAGGCGTATAAATTCGAGCCACATGGTGGTGCACGCAGAATTGGCAGGCCCATGCATTGATGGCGCAAACAAGTGGATGAAGAGATGACAGTGGACGAGGTGATGACAACAGAGAGAATTGGAGATCTTTTCTTAGTTCGGTCTATGGAACAAATGTTCTGTAATGGGCCAGCCACTCGCATCGTCTATAAATGTTGCTGCTAGTAAAAGTGTTCCCAATTCTAATCAACTTACTGTTATAGCACGACGTAAAACGATATTCGTATCTAAGCTTCATCCCGATACTACTACTGACAACATACAATAACTTCGGTTTAAGCGTAATTTTCACCAGGGAAACCACTTCCAGCATAGAAACCTACGGTTTCTAGTCAATCCGGCAAGAAAGACACCGCTGCCGTGGGATTGACAAGAAGGCGATCAGTGATTGTTGAACTCTCCGAAACAAGAACAATTAACTTTCCCATTATTGACGAAAGTGCGGCGTTCAGAGGTAATGAAGGCGGGTGGTCTGCTGATGAAACGACTGGTTGCCAGATGACGTCATTTGTCAGACCACATGTCAAAATCGTGACTCTCTGGTATGGTCGTTCTCATTGACCGTTCAAAACGTAGAGCTATAAATATTCTCAGCCAGCACTATATCCTGGTCATAACCTAGGACCAAATGCCAGAACTTATGATGAACATTAATGTTCCCTAGAGCCAATCGGTTATGACTTACAACGTTGGAGTTTTACATGGGTAGGATGTATGTATACGTTAGGAAAATCTAACTCTACTATATATTCCATGTACGGGTAATTAGAGTAAGTGAGTCAGCCCGAAATTTGAGTGTGATGGCTGCAGATTTGACAAATCGGACGCATACGAGTTGGTCCAGGCTATTCCTCCGTCCTGGCACAGATCAAAAGAATCCAAAGGAGGTTGCTGCTCCTTACACAGAAAACTATACAACTACAAACATATGTTCATTTAGGTGGCAGCCTCTGGTACCCAAAGACGAATTTTGAGGCCGTTTTGATGTTGTGGGCAATTATTTATCATTGTAGTGACATACAAATAGAACGAGGAGAGATTTTAATAGCGTTCACATCTCGGTTTGTTTTGAAACTTTAATTTTTAATTGTAACATCTCGCCTAAAATACAATTATGTCCAGGTTTACTACAAAGCCAAAATGTTACACAACCCTAAGCCTAAGTGGTTGGGACAAAGCCGACAGATTCTTTTATTACTTGATACTTTACAAATTCGTCCCCCTTAATAAATACTTTTCTATTAATATTCGAATTGATCAAATCTATTGCACTTGTGTTTAAATAACAAATTCATTTCATGTTATTTAAATTTCGCTCCCAACTCCCAAACTGAATTTCATTTCAATATTTAACACAAGTGGCAGAGGAAAATACTTCCAGTGGGACTTGTTAAACATGAACAAAAAAAGAAATTACACAAAAAATGCAACAAAATCAACGACAGGAAATAATGAACAAACGAACATAAAAAAACGAAATGCAACTACAAAGGAAAAGTAATGAAGAGGTTTACGTACTTGTAATTTGTCGATGGATTCAGTGTACTTTTGCCCGAACGCATCCAAACGATATTAATCGGTTTGTCACCGCTTACCGAACACTGCAGTATGGCCGTATCGCCCTTCTTCACAGTTACCGAACGTGATGTCGATTGGAAATAGGGCGAAGCTTTTCATATTTCAGTTGTGCCAAACGCAACATCAGCATCAACAGCAAACAGGTCGAACAGCAAAAGGGCGTCGTCGGCAACGTCATCAATGTGGTGGTGGGTCCAACGATATATGGAATGGAGCAATAAATGAACGATAGCATAAAAATTCACAAAAAAGGTAGAACGAAAAGGCCACAGAGGCACATTAAATTAAGTACCAGGCGACATAATGATTACAAGTGGGACTCTAAGGGTCTGGGAGATCAATTGACTAAGCTGTAAGTTGTGTGTATGTGCGTGTGTGTGGCATGCAATACTCCTGGGTGATGTCATTTGAAATTGGAATGTGCTGCAATTTATCGGAATTCATGGTTGACATGTAATCAGCACTTCATTAAACTGTTGTTAATTATACATATGTATGTACATATACATATGTAGGTACATATACATATATAATATAGGTAGACAGTAGCCCGAACGTAATAGTTTTTTTAGTATCTTGGTTGAACTGGTACCCTTTCTTTCGGAAAGAATCTATAGAAGTACCTTCTCTTTCGGAATAATCTATGAAAGCACCCTATCTTTCGGAAAGGATCTACCTTTCTTTTAGAAAGGGTCTATAGTCTTTCTATCTTTCAGAGAGTTTTTGTAGAAGCGCCCTATCTTTCAGAGAGTTTTTGTAGAAGCGCCCTATCTTTCAGAGAGTTTTTGTAGAAGTACTCTTCCTTTCCAAAAGGGCCTATAGAAGCACCCTTTCTTTCGGAGAGGATCTATAGGAGCACCCTTCTTTCGGAGAGGATCTATAGAAGCACCCTTTCTTTCGGAGAGGATCTATAGGAGCAACCTTTCTTTCGGAGAGGATCTGTAGAAGCACCCTTTCTTTCGGAGAGGATCTATAGAAGCACCCTTTCTTTCGGAATGGTCTATAGAGGCACCTTTTCTTTTAGAAATAGAAGCACCCGTTCTTTCGGAAAGGATCTCTAGAGGCACCTTTTCTTTTAGAAATAGAAGCACCCGTTCTTTCGGAAAGGATCTATAGAAGCACCTTTTCTTTTAGAAATAGTCTATAGAAGCACCCGTTCTTTCGGAAAGGATCTATAGAGGCACCTTCTCTTTTAGAAAAAGTTTATAGAAGCACCCGTTCTTTCGGAAAGGATCTATAGAGGCACCTTTTCTTTTAGAAATAGTCTATAGAAGCACCCGTTCTTTCGGAAAGGATCTATAGAGGCACCTTTTCTTTTAGAAATAGTCTATAACCCTTTTCACCCTTTCTTTCGGAAAGGTTCTATAGAAGCACCCTTTCTTTCGGAAAGGATCTATAGAAGCACCCTTTCTTTCGGAAAGGATCTATAGAAGCACCCTTTCTTTCGGAAAGGATCTATAGAAGCACCCTTTCTTTCGGAAAGGATCTATAGAAGCACCCTTTCTTTCGGAAAGGATCTATAGAAGCACCCTTTCTTTCGGAAAGGATCTATAGAAGCACCCTTTCTTTCGGAAAGGATCTATAGAAGCACCCTTTCTTTCGGAAAGGATCTATAGAAGCACCCTTTCTTTCGGAAAGGATCTATAGAAGCACCCTTTCTTTCGGAAAGGATCTATAGAAGCACCCTTTCTTTCGGAAAGGATCTATAGAAGCACCCTTTCTTTCGGAAAGGATCTATAGAAGCCACCTTTCTTTCGGAAAGGATCTATAGAAGCACCCTTTCTTTCGGAAAGGATCTATAGAAGCACCCTTTCTTTCGGAAAGGATCTATAGAAGCACCCTTTCTTTCGGAAAGGATCTATAGAAGCACCCTTTCTTTCGGAAAGGATCTATAGAAGCACCCTTTCTTTCGGAAAGGATCTATAGAAGCACCCTTTCTTTCGGAAAGGATCTATAGAAGCACCCTTTCTTTCGGAAAGGATCTATAGAAGCACCCTTTCTTTCGGAAAGGATCTATAGAAGCACCCTTTCTTTCGGAAAGGATCTATAGAAGCACCCTTTCTTTCGGGAAAGGATCTATAGAAGCACCCTTTCTTTCGGAAAGGATCTATAGAAGCACCCTTTCTTTCGGAAAGGATCTATAGAAGCACCCTTTCTTTCGGAAAGGATCTATAGAAGCACCCTTTCTTTCGGAAAGGATCTATAGAAGCACCCTTTCTTTCGGAAAGGATCTATAGAAGCACCCTTTCTTTCGGAAAGGATCTATAGAAGCACCCTTTCTTTCGGAAAGGATCTATAGAAGCACCCTTTCTTTCGGAAAGGATCTATAGAAGCACCCTTTCTTTCGGAAAGGATCTATAGAAGCACCTTTCTTTCGGAAAGGATCTATAGAAGCACCCTTTCTTTCGGAAAGGATCTATAGAAGCACCCTTTCTTTCGGAAAGGATCTATAGAAGCACCCTTTCTTTCGGAAAGGATCTATAGAAGCACCCTTTCTTTCGGAAAGGATCTATAGAAGCACCCTTTCTTTCGGAAAGGATCTATAGAAGCACCCTTTCTTTCGGAAAGGATCTATAGAAGCACCCTTTCTTTGGGAAAGGATCTATAGAAGCACCCTTTCTTGGGAAAGGATCTATAGAAGCACCCTTTCTTTCGGAAAGGATCTATAGAAGCACCCTTTCTTTCGGAAAGGATCTATAGAAGCACCCTTTCTTTCGGAAAGGATCTATAGAAGCACCCTTTCTTTCGGAAAGGATCTATAGAAGCACCCTTTCTTTCGGAAAGGATCTATAGAAGCACCCTTTCTTTCGGAAAGGTTCTATAGAAGCACCCTTTCTTTCGGAAAGGATCTATAGAAGCACCCTTTCTTTCGGAAAGGATCTATAGAAGCACCCTTTCTTTCGGAAAGGATCTATAGAAGCACCCTTTCTTTCGGAAAGGATCTATAGAAGCACCCTTTCTTTCGGAAAGGATCTATAGGAGCACCCTTTCTTTCGGAAAGGATCTATAGAAGCACCCTTTCTTTCGGAAAGGATCTATAGAAGCACCCTTTGTTTCGGAAAGGATCTATAGAAGTACCCTTTGTTTCGGAAAGGATCTATAGAAGCACCCTTTGTTTCGGAAAGGATCTATAGAAGCACCCTTTGTTTCGGAAAGGATCTATAGAAGCACACTTTGTTTCGGAAAGGATCTATAGAAGCACCCTTTGTTTCGGAAAGGATCTATAGAAGCACCCTTTGTTTCGGAAAGGATCTATAGAAGCACCCTTTGTTTTGGAAAGGATCTATAGACGCACCCTTTGTTTCGGAAAGGATCTATAGAAGCACCCTTTGTTTCGGAAAGGATCTATAGAAGCACCCTTTGTTTCGGAAAGGATCTATAGAAACACCTTTCTTTCGGAAAGGATCTATAGAAGCACCCTTTGTTTCGGAAAGGATCTATAGAAGCACCCTTTGTTTCGGAAAGGATCTATAGAAGCACCCTTTGTTTCGGAACGGATCTATAGAAGCACCCATTCTTTCGGAAAGGATCTATAGAAGCACACTTTGTTTCGGAAAGGATCTATAGAAGCTTCTTTTCTTTCGGAAAGGATCTATAGAAGCACCCTTTCTTTCGGAAAGGATCTATAGAGCACCCTTTCTTTCGGAAAGGATCTATAGAAGCACCATTTCTTTCGGAAAAGATCTTAAGAAGCACCCTTTCTTTCGGAAAGGATCTATAGAAGCACCCTTTCTTTCGGAAAGGATCTATAGAAGCACCCTTTCTTTCGGAAAGGATCTTTAGAAGCACCCTTTCTTTCGGAAAGGATCTATAGAAGCACCCTTTCTTTCGGAAAGGATCTAAGGAAGCACCCTTTCTTTCGGAAAGGATCTATAGAAGCACCCTTTCTTTCGGAAAGGATCTATAGAAGTACCCTTTCTTTCGGAAAGGATCTATAGAAGCACCCTTTCATTCGGAAAGGATCTATAGAAGCACCCTTTCTTTCGGAAAGGATCTATAGAAGCACCCTTTCTTTCGGAAAGGATCTATAGAAGCACCCTTTCATTCGGATAGGATCTATAGAAGCACCCTTTCTTTCGGAAAGCATCTATAGAAGCACCCTTTCTTTCGGAAAGGATCTATAGAAGCACCCTTTCTTTCGGAAAGGATCTATAGAAGCACCCTTTCATTCGGAAAGGATCTATAGAAACACCCTTTCTTTCGGAAAGGATCTATAGAAGCACCCTTTGTTTCGGAAAGGATCTATGGAAGCACCCTTTCTTTCGGTAAGGATCTATAGAAGCACCCTTTCTATAGAAGCACCCTTTCTTTCGGTAAGGATCTATAGAAGCACCCTTTCTATAGAAGCACCCTTTCTTTCGGAAAGGATCTATAGAAGCACCCTTTCTTTCGGAAAGGATCTATAGAAGCACCCTTTCTTTCGGAAAGGATCTATAGAAGCACCCTTTCTTTCGGAAAGGATCTATAGAAGCACCCTTTCTTTCGGAAAGGATCTATAGAAGCACCCTTTCTTTCGGAAAGGATCTATAGAAGCACCCTTTCTTTCGGAAAGGATCTATAGAAGCACCCTTTCTTTCGGAAAGGATCTATAGAAGCACCCTTTCTTTCGGAAAGGATCTATAGAAGCACCCTTTCTTTCGGAAAGGATCTATAGAAGCACCCTTTCTTTCGGAAAGGATCTATAGAAGCACCCTTTCTTTCGGAAAGGATCTATAGAAGCACCCTTTCTTTCGGAAAGGATCTATAGAAGCACCCTTTCTTTCGGAAAGGATCAATAGAAGCACCCTTTCTTTCGGAAAGGATCTATAGAAACACCCTTTCTTTCGGAAAGGATCTAAGGAAGCACCCTTTCTTTCGGAAAGGATCTAAGGAAGCACCCTTTCTTTCGGAAAGGATCTATAGAAGCACCCTTTCTTTCGGAAAGGATCTATAGAAGCACCCTTTCTTTCGGAAAGGATCTATAGAAGCACCCTTTCTTTCGGAAAGGATCTATAGAAGCACCCTTACTTTCGGAAAGGATCTATAGAAGCACCCTTTCATTCGGAAAGGATCTATAGAAGCACCCTTTCTTTCGGAAAGGATCTATAGAAGCACCCTTTCATTCGGAAAGGATCTATAGAAGCACCCTTTCTTTCGGAAAGGATCTATAGAAGCACCCTTTCTTTCGGAAAGGATCTATAGAAGCACCCTTTCTTTCGGAAAGGATCTATAGAAGCACCCTTTCTTTCGGAAAGGATCTGTAGAAGCACCCTTTCTTTCGGAAAGGATCTATAGAAGCACCCTTTCTTTCGGAAAGGATCTAAGGAAGCACCCTTTCTTCTAGAAATGGTCCTTAGAAGCACCCTCTGTTTCAGAAAGGGTCTATATAAGCACCCTTTCTTTCGGAAAGGATCTATAGAAGCACTTTTTCTTTCGGAAAGAATCTATAAAAGCGTCCTTTCTTACGGAAAGGATTTATAGAAGCACCCTCTCTTTCAGAAAGAGTCTATATAAGCACCCTATATTTCAGAAAGGTTCTATAGAAGCACCCTTTCTTTCGGAAAAGATCTATAGAAGCACCCTTTCTTTCGGAAAGGATCTATAGAGCGTCTTTTCTTTTAGAAATAGTCTATAGAAGCACCCTTTCTTCCGGAAAGGATCTATTGAAGAACAATTTCTTTCGGAAAGGATCTATAGAAGAATCCTGTGTTTCGAAAAGGATCTTTAAAAGCACCCTTTCTTTCATTAAGGATCAATAGAAGCATCCATTCTTTCGAAAAGGGTCTATAGAAGCACCCTTGTTTCAGAAAGGGTCTATATAAGCACCCTTTCTTTCGGAAAGGATCTATAGAAGCACCTTTCCTTTCGGAAAGAATCTATAAAAGCGTCCTTTCTTACGGAAAGGATCTATAGGAGCACCCTCTCTTTCAGAAAGAGTCTATATAAGCACCCTTTCATTCAGAAAGGGTCTATTGAGGCATCTTTTCTTTCAGAAAGGGTCTATAGAGGCACCTTTTCTTTCAGAAAGGGTCTATAGAAGCACCCTTTCCTATAGAAACACCCTTTCTTTCGAAAAAGTCTGTAGAAACACCCTTTCTTTCAAAAAGTCTATAGAAACACCATTCTTTTAGAAAGGGTTTGTAGAAGCACCCTTTCTTACGGAAAGAGTTTGTAGACGCACCCTTTCTTTCGGATAGGGTTTGTTGAATCACCCTTTCTCTCAGAAAGTGTCTGAATAAGCACCCTTTCTCTCAGAAAGTGTCTAAATAAGCACCCTTTCTTTCGGATAGGGTTTGTTGAAGCACCCTTTCTCTCAGGAAGTGTCTAAATAAGCACCCTTTCTTTCGGATAGGGTTTGTTGAAGCACCCTTTCTCTCAGGAAGTGTCTAAATAAGCACCCTTTCTTTCGGATAGGGTTTGTTGAAGCACCCTTTCTTTCGGATAGGGTTTGTTGAAGCACCCTTTCTTTCGGATAGGGTTTGTTGAAGCACCCTTTCTTTCGGATAGGGTTTGTTGAAGCACCCTTTCTTTCGGATAGGGTTTGTTGAAGCACCCTTTCTTTCGGATAGGGTTTGTTGAAGCACCCTTTCTTTCGGATAGGGTTTGTTGAAGCACCCTTTCTTTCGGATAGGGTTTGTTGAAGCACCCTTTCTTTCGGATAGGGTTTGTTGAAGCACCCTTTCTTTCGGATAGGGTTTGTTGAAGCACCCTTTCTTTCGGATAGGGTTTGTTGAAGCACCCTTTCTTTCTTTTTTATTCTCCATTTGTCGAATTGTCAATGTGATTGATTGTATCAGGTCTGTCTGCACTATTTCAGGGAGAAATTCCAAGCCATATTGAAATAACCTGGCAGAAATAGGGTTTTTGTCCGAACATCATTTTGATATTGACACCAGGTGTCACTAGAGCGAACATTCCTATAACGAATAATTAATTGTCCAGCTTTCCGAAATAAATTCGAATGCACGTGTTGTAATGAGCTGATATTTGCAATAATTTTCTTGATTGAACAACCAGCTGACTGGAAATCTTTCCAGTCCATTCGCACTGCATGAACGTTTTTGGTTTCTAATTTAATTGAAATCCATTTTAACGATTTCACATTTTCATTTGCAAAAAAAAACTAAGCTAATTTTATGATAACATCTGGTCTCTCCTTGCTACTGTACAATTAACTGTGCATTAACATTTCCCGATCACTGGCCTATGCAAAAATTGCCAACATTTCCAATTTCGCTAATTATTCTCTGAACGATGATTGAATAGCAGTTGATGTGGTAAAAGCTTTTGCCGGAATGAAAGGTGTATGGAATGTTTCGATTGATTGACGTTCGTGTTAGATTTAGACCAAGAACAAAAAATCAGCACTTACAATTAACTTTTAATTGTATCACTTTGCCAATTCCGGTACCAATGCCGTTATTTGCCTGGCACAAGTAAAACCCCTCTCGATCCTCTTTGACATGTTGCAGCAGCAGTGAGCCATTCGAAAGTAATTTTGTAAATGGTCGTTCACGCACTTCTTCATATTCACCAGATTTGCTACCTGCAAAAAATGAAATGAACAAAAAAGAACACATTTGAATAGTTGAAATGAATGGGAATTTGTTGGTATGTTTACAAATACATAAGTTATCAATAAAAGGTGTGTAGTGAATTTTTATTCTACCACTTTAAGTTTAGATAGTTGCCATAAAACTATTAATTGTATATGCGGGATAATATTCCTTATTAAATATTAAATAGAGCACACTGTTCTTACATCAGAATATAAATATGTAACTTAAAACTAAGAATATAAATATGTAGCTTAAAACCTTCCACCATGAAATATTAGGAACTAAAATCAAATAAATAATTTTCTGTATGTTACGAAAGTATGTATCGGTACCAAATGTTGTGCTGGGGAAATTTTTCAGTTGGAATCCCAATTACCAATTACAGCTATTTTGGACCGAAAATGTAGATTAATACGAGGGGCACTAGAAAACCTTCTGGCCTAGGCAACACGCAGTGTCGCCAGGCGACATTTGACATTTTTTTTTTTGGAAAGTTTGACTGTTTTTAACCTAAGCGTATTCAGGACAGCTTGATTACACCAAAATCCTTTTCCCCAATAATTACGTATTAGGGGGTTTTCAGATTTTGTGATCCTTTGTGGACATATGGGAAATGTTGCCAATTATTTCATATTCCATTTCCAAAAAAAATAATTTTTTCTTTTCGCGCTACATTAACGATTTTTGGTACATAGGTTAAGAAAAAATTCCCCAGTACAAATCCGCTTGCGAGCAAATTTTTGTTTGTTGCGGACAAATGTTGTCGCGGTTTTACTTCTGCTTTTTAGAAAAAATTATTATAAAAACGCTAATTATTTTATTGAGCACAATTGTCACTAAAAAGTTATCACGAAGTGACGTCATTAAGTAGATTGCATAATATTTGTAAAATGTTACTCAGCATTCGTGGAATTTATCGTCGTGAAATAATCGTCCGAATTTTTTTTGAAAATATAGGTCCATTTACCCGTCAAAAATTACAAAAAATGACAGTTTTAACCCACTTAACGCCGAGAATTTTTTTTGCGAGAAAACTTAAAATTTTTTATGAAAATTATTATTATTATTTTTTGAGATTTTTTAAGCATTTTTTAAAAAATAACTTTTTTCTCTAAAACGTATAGTTTTTCTGCAATCGGGCCTTCTTTTAAAAGTTCCAAAAAATTTGAAGGGTAATATAGGTGTATCCTTACATGCCAATCCCTTGGTTTTTGATTGAGAAGATACTCTTACAATATTCCTAACAAATCCCTGACTTTATATGATTCTAAAATTTTTGATTACATTTTTATCGCATTTTTAAATTTTTCATCAAAAGTCGAAAATTACAAAAAAGTCGATTTTTTTTGAATAGCTTGGGTTTTTGGCCAATTGCGTGAAAATGCGTAGGTCAAATGAAGCGTTATCAGCGTGAACTTACAGATAACAGACAATACTATAACAAAATGCAAAAAACCCCACAAAAATATTCGAAAAAACCAGAGTTTTACGTCAATTTTTGCAACCATTTTATGTGGCGTTTAAACGACCAGTGGCTTTATCTGGGTTAAATAAAGACTCCACGGGGAATCAAATGAGACCAAACTTATAATCATCGGAATACTAGTTAGGGTATTATGGTCAAAATAAACACATATTTGTGGTACAAAAAACAAATTTTGGTTTGGAATAATAGTTTTCACATGCATTCTAGAGTTGAAAATATTGGAAAATTCTATAGGAGTACTTATTTTATTTTTCTTGAAACTCCCAAGAAAATGGGCGGATTTTGCTTTATCTATATTCACATAGAAGGTTTCCCATTGAGGAAAGTTATCGGGTTGTTGAAATAAATCATTAGACTTCTTAAACGGAAATAGAGTTCAAATAACTTATATGCATTATTAAAATATGTGTAAATCGCGTAATTATCAAAATCGTTTTGTCCGCATGTGACAAACATTTTCAAAAACGACGATGCTGCACTAATTTTTTCATTGCAGTGGAAACGGCCCAAGAATTCCTACCTTGGAATTTCTCGTATCTCGCGTTTTAGTAGATGGAATTTCACGAGTAAAGATTTATTAGATCCGCAACGTAAAAATCTAAAATTTGCAATCAAGTACGAGTAAATCGAATGACAATTGTAAAAAATAGGCCCGAAAAATATGATTTTTAGAAAAATGTTCGCACTAAATTTTCGTATTTGGATGCAGATTTCTGTGAAGCTGTGTATGCTACATTCACGACACATATATCAAATAACTCAGAATCGCGAGTTCTACAATCCTATATGTGACTTTTTTGCGGAACGAAATTGGAAGAAAATTTCAAAAAAACACTTAAAATCTGGCTTCAAAATGTCAGCATCATTTAATGGTAGACGCAGATCAAATTTTGAGAAGTTATACACTAGTGAGATGATCCTAATTTAGTTGCCTTCTACTTTTACTTTGACAGGAAAATCGTGAAAAGTGTGGTTTAATCACAAATCGAGAGAAAACAAAAAAAGACACGTTGGCTTCAACCCATTTTTACCCAATATTTAACATAACTGTAGCCACAGCTTCCACGCAAATTAACTTTTAAGGCCAATATTTTTTGCCAAGTCTAAAAACATTTCATTTTATCCGAACGCATTTAATTTGTATAATATTCAACCACATTTCGCAAGTTATTAAAGGCTAAACCTTGGCTTCAACTATGTTAAGTTTTCAAAAATATTGCCCATATGGACTTGCGGATAAAAATATATATTTGGATTAAAGCTCGAAAGGGTTGCGGAGGAGGTACCATTTTGGAAGTGGATCATATTTTGAGAATCGATAGATATCGCACACACCACTCATATCAATTGGTCACCGTATAACTAAGAGGCCATGGACCACTATGAAAGGAAGCATGAACTTGCCCACGAAAAAAAAAATAACATCGATTAAACGGGACCACAAGGAGTAGATCGCAGATTCAATTTCCTACTGGGTCGTTAAATAGTCTTATCATATATGCGCATACATGTAGCAAGCAAACACATGGTTATCAAACTGCTCATAGATTGCCTCTACCAATCTACATATTTCAGACATTTTATTCAAACGACGTCCTACGATAGGCGGTCTGCTTACCACATGTTTACCCGTTTCAAGTGGACTGTATTACAAATAGATCCCCGTTTAACAAAATAATCTTTCTCCTCTATACAAGCAACCCTCACTAAGACATTCCCTATATTTATTATAAAGTATGTCTGTTTACTACGTGAACAGGTGGAAAGTTTTATACCCCCAACAAAGACTATATACCAAATTTCAGCCATTTTCCGGGTATATTAAGGCCACAACCTTCAAAATGCCGAAAATCTGAAGGTACCGTTCTATGGGGGACAAATTTCTGGTGGGTATATTGTACCCCCAACGAAGACTAAATACTAAATTTAAATACTATATACTAATTTGAGAGGGTGACGTAGGGGATGGAAGATACCAAGGAACGGTCCTGACCGGTTTTAACATGGCAAAGCCCAGGATTTATCTTGGTCCCTCTTTCATCCCAAGTGGACACTGACCTCCCCGTGGTGTCACCTGGGGAACTGCCTTTAACATCCGTTAAAGGTAGTGAGCTAACATGTGCCGCGCGTTCACCCATAAGAACGTTAAAAACTTGGGTTTGGGCGTCGGGTTAGTAACCCTCCCCTAGAAAAAACAGCCTACTATGAAAAAACGAAAGAAAAGAAAAACAAACCCCTCTAAAGTTGACGAACCCCGCAAACGTTTTAAGGACCATGATCTGCGAATCTGCACCTGGAATGTTCGCACTCTTTATAGAGAAGGTGCAGTCTTCGCATTGGCAGACGTACTTGAAAAGTACAAGACCGATATTACTGCCATACAGGAAATACGATGGATTGGGAAAGGCGTCACAACAACACCTAAAGGTGACGCACTGTATTATAGCTGCCATGACGTAAAGCATGAGTTTGGTTGTGGATTCGTAGTTAGTCGGAGACTAAAACATCTTGTATCCAGCTTCACTCCAGTGAATGAAAGACTTGCTGCAATTCGAATAAAAGCTAAATTCTTCAACATCAGCTTTATTTGCGCTCATGCTCCCACTGAAGAAAAGGACGAACAGACCAAAGATATATTTTACGAGCGCTTAGAAGAAACATATGACCGTTGCCCTGCCCATGACATTAAAATCATTCTAGGCGATTTTAATGCCAAAATTGGAAAGGAGAATATCTTTGGCCCAACAGTCGGGAAATTCAGTCTCCACAGTGAAACATCTGACAATGGTATGAGACTGATAGACTTTGCAGCTGCAAAAAACATGGTAGTTAGCAGTACCAGATTTAATCATCTCGATATTCATAAGGGCACCTGGCTGTCTCCAGATCAGAAAACAAGAAACCAAATTGATCATGTTGTGATAGATGGAAGACATTCATCGAGCGTGTTGGATGTACGATCGTTCCGAGGCGCAAACATTGATTCGGACCACTACCTTGTTGCAGCAAAGGTACGCACCCGCTTAAACGTAGCAAACAAAGTACGAACAGACACAACACGAAAGTTAGACATCGGTAAGCTGCAATCACAACAGATAGCCACAGCATATTCCACTCAACTAGCCCAATTGCTTAATCAAAGCCCTCCTCATCCCGATAACATATCAGCGCAATGGCAAAGCATTGCCCACTCCATGCAAACAGCCGCAAAATCCATACTTGGATACCAGAGACCTCCACCAAGGAATCCATGGTATGATGAGGAGTGTCGTGCTGCCACCGAAGAGAAAAATGCGGCATGTAAGGCTACTTTACAATCCGTAGCAACGCGTAGCGCACGAGAGAGATACAGGGAGAAAAGGAGAGAGGAGAAACGTCTTTTCCGCAGTAAAAAGAGAGAGATGGGAAAGCGGGAGTGTGAAAAAATCGAGATGTACAGGAGCCAGAATGAAGTCCGAAAATTCTACCAAAGAGTCAAGCATCAAACTGATGGCTTTGGTACAGGCACATCCTCCTGTAGAGACCAGCAAGGTAATTTGGTAACTGATACAGATAGTGTACTCAGGATATGGAAAGAACATTTTTCAAATCTGTTGGTATCCAATAGCAGCGAAGACGACGAAGATACCACAGTCCCAATCCCAGAAGATGGTATTGAATGTATACCGCCCAGCCAAGATGAGGTAAAGACAGCAATAAATCGGCTGAAGAATAATAAGGCAGCAGGGGCCGATGGCTTACCAGCCGAGCTGTTCAAAACCGGAGGCGACACGCTGATAAGGTGTATTCATCAGCTAGTTAGCACCATCTGGCAGGAAGAACGAGTACCCGACGATTGGAACCTGAGTATCCTGTGCCCCGTCCACAAGAAGGGAGATAAGACTGTATGCTCTAACTATAGGGGCATAAGTCTACTCCCTATTGCCTACAAGATCGTGTCAGGGATATTGTGCGAACGACTAAAGCCAATGGTCAACGAGATTATTGGACCATACCAATGCGGCTTTAGACCTGGCAAGTCCACCATTGACCAGATATTTACCCTGCGGCAAATCCTGGAGAAGACCCAAGAGATGCAGATCGACACCTACCACCTTTTTGTCGATTATAAAGCAGCCTTCGACAGTCCGCTGCGCTCAAAGGTATTCCAAGCCATGTCTGAATTTGGTATTCCCGCAAAGCTCATCCGGCTTTGTAAAATGACTTTAACTGACACGAGGTCCTCAGTTAAAATAGGAAAGAACCTCTCCGAACAGTTTGGTACCAAAAGAGGTTTCAGACAAGGAGACAGCCTTTCGTGTGACCTCTTCAACATCCTGCTAGAAAAGGTTATACGAGAGGCAAACGTCAAAAGAAGTGGCACAATCTACACCAATAGTCACATGTTACTTGCTTATGCTGATGATATAGTCGATCAGTAAAAGAAGTAACTGATACCTTTATAAAGGTCGAAGGAGAATCTGCTAAAGTGGGTCTGGCGGTAAACGGTGAGAAGACCAAGTTGATGGTGTCGACGCGCAATGCGTCCATTGAGCTCGGACCGACTGTGGAAGTTGGTTCCTATAATATTGAGGTAGTAAAAGACTTCGTCTACCTCGGCACCTCCGTCAACACAACAAACGACATCAGTTGTGAAATAAAAAGAAGAATTGTATTGGCCAACAGATGCTACTTTGGATTAAGTAAGCAGTTTAAAAACAAAGCCACATCTCGTCAAACAAAAATAACGCTCTACAAAACACTGATACTACCCGTGCTGATGTATGGCTCCGAAGCCTGGGTACTTGCGCAAGCAGACATGGCAGTGCTTGGTGTGTTTGAGAGAAAAATTCTTCGAAAGATCTACGGACCAATCTGCGTTGACGGTGAATATCGACGTCGCATGAACCACGAGCTGTATCTGCTATACAACGACATCAATATTGTTAAACGTATCGAGATGCAGCGATTGCGTTGGCTAGGCCATATCATAAGAATGAGCGATGATGAACCCGCTAAAAAGGCGTATGAATACATGCCACATGGCGGTGCACGCAGAATTGGCAGGCCAAGGAATAGATGGCGCAAACAAGTGGATGATGAGATGAAAAGGCGCGGTATTCCAGAGTGCAAAGCAACAAATAGAGAGGAATGGAGATCTCTTCTTAGTTCGGCCTATAGAACAAATGTTCTGTAATGGGCCAGCTAAGTAAGTAAGTAAGTATACTAATTTGAGAACGTGGACCGATATAGCCCATTTCCAATCCTAGAAGTAACTTCTATACAGGTGCGCCACCACTTGGTAAATGTGTTAACAAAAAATTTTTTGCCGATGGTGAGCGTTGAACACACTCTCTCGGTTTTATAGTCCGACACACAAGCTCGGTGCCACCGTATTCATTACTTATTATTTAGTAAAGTAGGCAGTTTTGCCTTGTACAATTTTTAGAAATAACACATTATTTTGTCAGCCTATTGGTAATGCAGGAAGAAGCTATTTTGCATTCATTTTTAATTATCTGGCCCATTTGGGTCACAAATTTTTCTTTGGCAATTCCATTTGAAAAAATTGATTTTTTTAGCATATCTACGATTTTTGGTATAGAGGTAAAAATGTATTGGTTTCAAATCCGTTCCCGTTCACAAAATTGGCTGATGCGCGAAAAGTTATAGCGGGTTTTATTCTCATTTAAGAAAAAAAATATTTAAAAATGTTTTCTTTGCTTTTATTAGAAAATTTATGTATAAATCGATAACAGCATTCCATATCCATTTGTAGATGTTTAAATATTTACTAAATTTGTTTTTATTTTCGCGAAAAGTAAAAAATAATAAAAAATCTTGAAGTAAATCCAAATTATCCTGTCCCAGCGTCCGAACAAACATCTAAAAAATAAATTAAAAATATCTACAGAATTTAGACAATGCATAGAAAAGTATGAAACCGAAATTATAGATACAAATTGACTATTATAGCACTAACAAAAGAGAAAAAAAAATGATTGTTAAAATGTTCCAAATATATTTTTTTGTTCGATTAGAAAAATTAGAAAAACAAAATATTTGGGAGTTCTCCAACTGTTTCTAAAATCCCATACAATAATTAATGTATACAGCTAAAACATAATCAAGAAATATGGTTTACTATGATATCTTGTAAGGATAGGAAATTAAGGGTAATATTCATCTTACAATCATTCAAAAAATATGAAAATTTAGCAGCCTGTTATTCGCGAATTAGTTAAAATCAGTTGATGCACAGCTAATCAAAGTCTTTCAATACACTATGCAACACTGAAAATGCAAACTTCTTCTTTTGTAATTACATATTGAGACTACAAAAACCGTAGTAGGGTTTTGTCCTGTCAGATCCAGTTCGGATTTTATGGCCTTATCTAAACCGGGCTCAATTACAGTTTTTTGCATTGTTCGGGCGCTTATCTCAGAAACGATTGGGAATTTGTCCTTGCTGTCTTTGGCAGTATTGTAGCCCTAAACTAGTAGAAGTTATCTTTTGATCTTAGACCACATAAGGAAAACTCTATCTAGGGCTTCAAAATCGATAAAACATAGACAAATTTATATAATTGCTGAAATTCTGGTCAGTATCAGCTAAACTATTGGGTGTTGAACCAAGTAACCTTTTGCAAAAATATTCCAAATAAAGTTCTCAACAATTCTTCAGAACATTATGAAACTCTAAAATGCTTACTTCATGTGGTTTCAGCGGCAGTTTGCATGGTATCGTTTACAACACGTATTTCAAACACAGTTCACACCAACAATTTATTTTCGCATTTCGGATTTCCCATCATTGTTGACATATTTATTAAATGGTCGTTGAAAAATATACTGAAAACAACGTGATAGAGGCATGTTCTGAAGAGTTGTGTATTACATTCCAGCGAATATTTTTCCAAAAGAAAACATTATGAAAAAATTACGGTTTTGGAGATATGGTGCGACATGTATACAAATTATCGAAAATTTCGATTTTTTATACAATTTTAGGCAATAAATGTAGTTTTTCGAGTTCATTATTTCACCAAATAGTTTATTCTTGCCCTTATCTACAAGCAATTCTACCAGAATTGCTGTAAAAAGTCAATATTTAACCTTGTTTATATGGGACAATAAAATCAAAGCTGGAACTGACACAACACGTCCTTGAAAATATATCAAAAATGTTGTCAGGGCGTGTTAGCGTTCAAAGCCAAAACTCATAACTTCAAAGGCAGAGCAAAAAAAAAAGCATTTGTCATGAAGAAATACAATTCAACGGCCAAATATCAGTGAAATGTATGAAACACATTTGCATTTGAAAAACGAAAAGTTCTAGGACAGAGAAGCCATTCCACCGTCGATACGTTTGAAGAGCTGCTCAACTAACAGCGAAACCAGGTCACGTAATTTGGTAACTGTGTGGGTTCGAGTCCTTGGCTTTCCTTTTTCCCTTGCAAAAAATTTCCTATCATCAAGCTTAACTCTAAACGAGAAAATTAATAAAAAAAAACCAATTAGGTTTTTGTCGTTTGGGTCTGTACTTTCAAAAAACCGGAGTTCAAATCGTTTGCACAAGATTACCTTAAAAATGTTGCACAGTTATAACAAAAACACATTGTTCCACAACATCCCATACGGGACAAGGGAGACTTCACAGTGATATTTACGCATATTTCGATGTTTCACTCAGCGGCCAAAGTGTGCCGTCAGTTGCATCACACAATGCATAAAACCTTAAAGTGGGTTAAAGTCGCGTAATATGCATACGATTTTGATGCGCATCCGATTTCAGTAGTACCCAACAAAAAATAAGGTACCAATATCCACCGTTTTAGTGAATGGATTAGTCGAGTAAACTAAATTTACGCGGGGTTCAAAGGAAATTGAATGACACTTGTAAATTTTACACACAAACAATAGGAGTTTTAAGAAACCTATTTGGCTTTTAGACTCCCATTCCTAGGATACTGTACGGATCACACTCATAAGATATACATTACATGACGTAAAATCACTAGTTTTGCAGACAGACGTTTACTTTAAACATTGTCGCCAACTTCTTACTTTGAAAAATAACATAAACGAATTGTTTAGTGTTAAGAATTTATTCAGTCAATAAAGAAGTTTTTACTACTACTACATGACGTAAAATCAGCAGTTCTATAATCATATTATGAGTTTTGAATATTATCTTGTTGCGTGTTCGGATTATCAAAAAATCCGGAAATTCCGGCTTCAAAATGTCAGCAACAATTTTAGATGCAGTGGATATATCGAAAAAGCATACATTAGTATCACATTGCCCATAGAGTTTTCTTTAAGTCTTTCTTTGGGCATAGGTCTATAAAATGTAAGATTAAGCCAGAAATCGGAAGGGAACATAAAAAACATGACTGATCATGTGCACTACACCTGGGCACTATTTTCCAAGAAATTTCTTTTATATGATTGCGTCATATTTAAGCGGTCTGGTCATACATATGTAAGTTGATATACATGGTAACATAACAGGGATATAGAACATACATACACGCAGAGAAAAAAATATGATTGATCCAACAATATTCGAAGAGCAAAATATGTATTGTAAAGATATTGTTAGATTCCGCATATAGTATTGTGAGTACAACAATCGTTTTTGTTAATTACAACAATTGTTATTGTCATATTCAACAATAGTTGTTGTCATATCCAGTAATAGTTTTTGTCTGTCTCTTTTCATCGACAATTTTTCTCTGTTCACTCGGTATTCGACTCCGTGGCGAAAAAAAAAACAATTTTGGTGAGTTTTGTTTTTTATGAGTTCCCCTTATCTTTGTTCTTTTTTTGTTTTTTATCTTTGTTATTTTCAGCATGAGGTTATTGTTTTTATTCGTTTCTTCTTTCCCATTCTTCTTTGTGCTTTGATAGTTGATAGTTACACCAAAATCGGAGAAGTGTTCGAACGTTCCCACGCCACTCTTCCCCGCCCCTGCCGACCGAGGGGGCCACCTCCCCATAACGTGGGGAGAGCGTACACCCCATAATCCGGATTATGGAGGGTTAGTAGGGTAGGAAAATTTCGGCTACAGTTAGACATCAGCCGGATTTACATTAAATAGTACTTAACAAGTTAATAAAACAGATTATGCAATATGGACAACACAACATATATCTGGCAACAACTTGATTCTAAAGCTGTAGACGTAGAATAGAAGACTTTATTATAGGTAAAGGGTCTGTCAAGTTTATAAGTGCATACAAATTATTATAGATTTCAAATAATGATCTAAACGGATTGCTTAGTTCATAGTTAGATCTTGCTAATGGAAGACTGAGCGGTAAGTAATTCCGAGTAAACCGAGAGGGCACATTAAATTTTATTTCGCCAATTAAAAATTTTGAATCAATCTGACCACGTAAAAGTTTTATTAAAAATGTTGCTCTAAGCATTAGACGTCTCCGTGCTAAAGTCGGGAGATCAATAAGTTGTAATCGATGTTCATAGGGGGAAGTGCTTCCACTGTACTCCAAGGCAAACCTCTAAGAACAAACAGGAGAAATTGCGTTTGGACAGATTCTATCTTATTGTAATAAGATTTGTAGAATGGGCTCCATAATACGCAACCATATTCTAATGTAGGGCGAACCAAACTGACAAACAAACGTTTAGTTACATACGGGTCATCAAATTCCTTGGACCAACGTTTTATGATCCCTAAGATCGATTTCGCTTTATTGACACAGGATTCAATGTGTAAATTAAAACGTAGTTTATTATCTAAAATGACACCAAGATCATCAAATGAATCAACATCATCAAGCTTGTGAGAACCAATAAAGTATTCAAAATAAAGAGGTCGACTTCTAAACAGCGATAATTTTTTGCATTTCTTTAGATTTAATGACATACCGTTTATACTACACCAATTTACTAGAGAATGCAAATCATGTTGGAGTTTTAGTGCTTGTTTTCGCGAATCAAGGTTGCAGAATAGTTTAACGTCATCAGCAAACATTCAAGGTGAAATAGCTGATATGTTCGCTCAATTCTTTCAAAGCACATACTCAACATTTTCTTTTAATAATAATTACTCTTATAACATTGATAAACTAAATCAATTCCCTAATTTCCTTCTTACTGAGGATGAAGTGGTCGATGGTTTAATTTCATTAAAATATTGTAGCTCTCCAGGTCCTGATGGTGTACCGGCCAACATTCTGAGGAAATGTGCTTATGAACTGTACAAGCCTCTCACTAGCATTTTCAATGATTCCTTATTCTTTAGGATACCTTCCTGTGCTCTGGAAATCTAGTTTTATTATCCCCTTACATAAATCTGGCAGTAGGACTGTCGTTGAAAATTATAGGGGCATTGCAAAACTTAGTGCAATCCCAAAGCTTTTTGAACTTTTGGTATCACGTAGAATAATTCATTTTGTTTCACCAATTATTTCTTCATATCAACATGGATTAATAAAAGGGAGATCAACTTTAACGAACTTATTGGAACTTACTTGCCATGTTCACAATGGATTTTCTCTAAAACATCAAACAGATGCTTTGAAAGAATTGAGCGAACATATCAGCTATTTCAACTGTATCACAGGATTCTTTGCAACCAAATTTCATACTGTTAGGGAATTCTTTGACTTTTCTTTTCGAGTTTACAAATTTATAGAAACTTTTAGGATTCGAGTGAAGATTTCTTCTCATTTTAGTGTGTTTGGTCGTAGTTTGTGTTTTATTTTCATATTTGTTGTGGTTTTATGGTATTCTTTATGTTGGGGTAGGTACTTGGAGGATGAGCGCAATGTAGTAGTTATGTCTCTTCATTCAATTAGTTGTCTTTTTAGTTAAACCTGGCCATGTGTAGTGTTTGTCAATTCAATATTATACGTGACATTTATACCAATGTTATGTGGAAAGTGTATACGAAAATTATAATGCGATCAGATCAAAAATTTCATTAACAGGTTTTCTGGGCTGACAAGAGTTTTTGTAAAAATTCTAGATTATGATAGTTCCTACTATAGGTATTGTCAATAATTTTTACAATATTGAGGAATTTCGCAAATAGTTTTTGTCTTGTATGTTTGGAGCAAACGATTTTTGCAATGCTTTAACAAAGCAAATGAATTATTGGAGCAAAAATAGATATTAATGTTCCAACAAAAGCGAAATATATTTTTTCTGCGTGTATATATGAATGTACACTCCACGTCAGTAGAATAGAACACCTAAATGTTTGTTAATGTTAGCGTATTTATGCCAAAACGAATGAATCTACGATTTAAATCTTGTAGGAATTTAAAGCCTATGATGTTCCGCATCAAACACAGAAAAAATTATGTTTCTAGCTTTTCGCGAAATGATTTTCTGATCATTTTTCCGATAGTACTATGAAAAATAGGCATTTATTTTTGGTCATCAGGATAGAACATTCATTTTATTTTCGCGAATTGTGGAGATATTAACGCCGAGTTTCCTTTCAGTCAATAAAGCGGGGCTTTCTAATCATTTTTCACCAATAAAACCATATAAATAACTCCGCGGACGCCGAAATAATAGCGTAAACGGGTTTAAATTGACAGATAATTGAAACATCTCGGAGTATCAATAAGAGTCGCGCAGCTATGTCATATTTCTTCACAATAAGATAGAATATAACACAGACAACCTCGACGGATACATTCGAGTGCTGCAGATGCTGATAACATGGAACATTTTCAAAATAAATATGAAAAACGTCAAATTTCTTGTAAAAACCTTGATGTTTTGTTCAATTAAATGATTTTTCCGCGAACAAGTCTGCCGTTTAAAGGTCTGGAAATATGCTCCACATTTAGAAGAAGATAATCTGATATGAAAACAACCGCTATTTTAATATACTGAGCGAAATTTGAGTCCTTTTTAAAAGCAACTTACGCAACCTAAAACCTCAATTTCCATGACTGTGTTTTCCCGCGAAAACGGGGCTTTTACATATGCGAGTTCAGTTAAAAAACGACTAATTCGTAAGATCCGGTATGGATAGCATAACCTGGTCCATTATTATTGGAACATAACACTGTTGAGAACAGTCGCGGATGCCGGACTAAGAACACATATAAAATGCAAAGCCCAAAGGGTATGTTCAATGTGAAAAATATGCTAAAATTTCGCTCAGTGTATTAAAATAGCGTATGTTTTCATATCAGATTATCTTCCTCTAAATGTGGAGCTCATGTCCAAACCTTTAAACGGCAGACTTGTTCGCGGAAAAATCATTTTATTGAAGAAAAAGTCAAGTTTTTTATAAGAAATTTTGACGTTTTTCATACTTATTTAGAAAATGTTCCATCTTTTCAGCATCCAAAGCACTCGATTGTATCCGTCGAAGTTGTCTGTGTCATATTCTATCATATTGTGAAGAAATATGACATAGCTGCGCGACTCTTATTGATATTCCGAGATGTTTCTATTATCTGTCAATTTAAACCCGTTTACACTGTTATTTCGGCGTCCGCGGAATTATTTATATGGTTTTATTGGTGAAAAATGATTAGAAAGCCCCGCTTTATCGACTGAAAGAAAATTCGGCGTTAATATCTCCACAATTCGCGAAAATAAAATGAATGTTCTATCCTGATGACCAAAAATAAATGCCTATTTTTCATAGTACTATCGGAAAAATGATCAGAAAATCATTTCGCGAAAAGCTAGAAACATATTTTTTTCTGTGTTTGATGCGGAACATCATAGGCTTTAAATTCCTACAAGATTTAAATCGTAGATTCATTCGTTTTGGCATAAATACGCTAACATTAACAAACATTTAGGTGTTCTATTCTACTGACGTGGAGTGTATATACCCCTTCAGTACTGGAAACGTAAGGTATTGTTTTCCGTATTTTATAATGACCAATCGGTGCTTTTTCGCTATATATTATTAAAACAAGTTAGAAAGTATCAGTCAGCTGTGCCGACGGAGATATACCCTCAGCCTCGGACACAAAGAAAATAAGTAAACTTAATACTTATAACGTATCTATGTTTTTTTTTTTAATTTTGGGTCAATTTCCCAAGAAGAATGGACTTTGACCGCCGAAAAAAAAATTGCACCGTCGTGGCCAAAAAGACAAAAAATTAAACAATCCGAGACGTGTCATTAAACGGCATTCTTTCCAAAATTTCTGTTGGAGGCACCCTAAGGAGTGATCCGATGTAGTCCATATTCGGACGTAATCCAAGTCTCTAAGAAATAATACGATGTACAAAAGTAAGACCAAACCGGTTTCTCCCTTCGAGGGTTATCTTAGACACTAGGCAGTTTAGTTGGCGTCGTCTCAGGAAAGATGGACTTGCCCAAAAAAAATTGCACCATCATAAAAGCAGCCACAAGGCGAACATGTTTCAAACAAATTCAAAATGGTTCGAGAAGAGCTGTTAAACTTAACTTTTCCCAAAGGAGTAGGTTGATATATGTAGTCCATATTCGAACCTGACATATGCGTGGAAGTAATATTTCCTAATCCCTAGTTTGGAATAATTCGGTTAGTCCCTTCTGGAACTATCGTGCGAATAATCTTAACGAAAATTATTGAACTTTTCTGGACGTAATTAACGGATGGGGTAGACCGATATGGTCCATCTTCAAACTTAAACTAAGTTTGCACAAAATTTACGAGACCTAAAATTTGAACCAAATAGGTTAATTCTTCGAGAGTTATTGTGCCCACCAGCCAGCGTCTGTCTGACGGGCATGAGTAAATCTACTCCAATTTGTCTGAAATAGGTTTCGTCCAAACATACTTGCGGTCTAAAATCGTTGTTTCGATAACATCGTTGGCCTAAATGTTGAGGGTATAAACAAATATTAAATTAGAAATAGCTTTTGGCGATTTTTATCGAATCGATCAATGAAAAATATCTTTCGAGGTACTATTACAATACTTTTTACCAAAGGTATCACAAAAACTTCAAGACTCCCTATAGCATTGTAATTTGTAATAGTTTAAAAACATGTGAATCCGTCTTTCATGATTAGACAACTTTTCTATCATGATTGCGAAATTTTGTAACATGAAATGTAAATGTAGTTCTATGCAAGAAAATCACAACAATAAAAACAATAATGTTAGGCAGTAGTTCAGATATCTAACCGCTATATTCATGTTGGTTTTCAAGTTTATTTTCGTATATTTTCGAAATATGTCTCCTAGAAATAAAATATAGACAAAAAATTTAATTTCGATATTTTTCCCACAAAACTTCACCAGCTAAGAACTATACGCTTATTACACTGGTCAACACGACTTTTGTTTCAACCGAAGTTGTTGGTGTTTCTAAATTAAATCGGCGAGCTTTTTTCAAATCTGGTCACGGTTTTTCTCCACCAGCTCTTGTTCTTAAGATATAGCTCAAAATCGGTTTTTACCAGTTTTACCCAGAATTTCGTTATTTTCGGATACAATCAAATAATTTTTTGCGGTTTTTTTCGACACTAATATATTAAGAAGATGTTGTACGCTCGATTCAAAACGTTTTTTGAGATAACTATGGTGAATATTTATCAAAAAATATAGAAAACATACGATGAATCTTGTAAAAATTGCATATTTTGAGTACTTTAAGCTGTAATTACGTCATCGGGGGAAGTCATAGAAGCTTCATATGGCATTCCGGATATGCTCAGGGTGTCTTCTATATAGTCCTGTATTCAAATATTTAATATAAAGTTCACAGCGCCCACGATTCGCCCATAACCTAAAAATCGTCATGAAGACTGCCACTTAAAAGTAAATGGCATATTTGGTAATGATATCACAGGTAAATGATTTCCCTTTAGCAGTCTTCATGACAATTTTTAGGTTATGGGCGAATCGCGGGCGCTATGAACTTTATATTATATATTTGAATACAGGACTATATAGTAGACACCCTGAGCATATCCGGAATGCCATATGAAGCTCCCATGACTTCCCCCGATAACGTAATCACAGCTCAAAGTACTCAAAATATGCAATTTTTACAAGATTCATCGTATGTTTTCTATATTTTTATACCCTCCACCATAGTATGGAGGGTATATTAAGTTTGTTTTTCCGTTTGTAACGCATTGAAATACTCATTTGCGACCCTATAAAGTATATATATTCTTGATCAGGGTAAAATTCTGAGTCGATCTGTGCACGTCCGTCCGTCCGTCCGTCCGTCCGTCCGTCCGTCCGTCTGTGGTAATCACTCTAGCATCCACAAAAATGGAGATAGGACGCTGAAATTTTGGGAAAATGCGTCTTTTGTTTGCAGGCAGGTCAAGTTCGATGATGGGCTATATCGGTCCACGTTTTGGTATAGCCCCCATATAACGGTACCCCCCGATTTACGGTATTTTGATGTTTTTAGCTACATTTTTAGACCGATTTAGCTAAAATTTGACATTTGGGGTTCTTAAGTGTCAATAAACTTATTTAACAAAACTTGTGGACATAGGTCCACGTTTTGGTATAGCCCCCATATAACGGTACCCCCCGATTTACGGTATTTTGACGTTTTTAGCTACATTTTCAGACCGATGTAGCTATAATTTGGCATTTAGGGTTCTTAAGTGTCAATAAACTTATATAACAAAAGTTGTGGACATAGGTCCACGTTTCGGTATAGCCCCCATATAACGGTACCCCCCGATTTACGGTATTTTGACGTTTTTAGCTACATTTTCAGACCGATTTAGCTATAATTTTACATTTAGGGTTCTTAGGTACCAGTAAACTTATTTAAGAAAACTTGTGGACATAGGTCCACGTTTTGGTATAGCCCCATATAACGGTACCCCCCGATTTACGGTACTTTGACGTTTTTAGCTACATTTTCAGACCGATTTAGCTATAATTTGACATTTAGGGTTCTTAAGCGCCAACAAACTTATATAACAAAACTTGTGGACATAGGTCCACGTTTTGGTATAGCCCCCATATAACGGTACGCCCGATTTACGGTATTTTTGACGTTTTTAGCTATATTTTCAGACTGATGTAGCTATAATTTGGCATTTGGAGTTCTTAGGTGTCAGTAAACTTATATAACAAAAGTTGTGGACATAGGTCCACGTTTTGGTATAGTCCCCATATAACGGTAACCCCCGATTTACGGTATTTTGAAGTTTTTAGCTACATTTTCAGACCGATTTAGGTATAATTTGACATTTAGGGGTCTTAAGTGCCAATAAACTTATATAAGAGAATTGTGGATATAGGTCCACGTTTTGGTATAGCCCCCATATAACGGTACCCCCCTTTTACCGTATTTTGAAGTTTTTAGCTACATTTTCAGACCGATTTAGCTATAATTTGATATTTAGGGTTCTTAGAGACCAAAAAACTTATATTCGAAAAAAATTATGAACATAGGTCCATGTTTTGGTATAGCTCCATATAACGGTACCTCCCGATTTTCGGTATTTTGAGAATTTTACCTATAAGCTTTAACCGACTTATCTGTAATTTGAACATTTGACATTTGAAATTCCTAGTGGTCACCACACCTCTCCACCAAAAATTGTCGAGAAAGGTCGATGTATTGATAAAGCCCCCATATAACGGTACCTCCCTATTTCAGTAATTTGATGATTTTAGCTACAATATTAAACCGAACTAGCAGTAATTTGACATTTGAAGTTCTTAGTGGTGACAACACGTCTCCATCAAAAATTGTCAAGGTTGAAGGTTGTAGTGGTCACCATACATCTGCATCAACAATTCTCAACATTTCCCCGATATAACGATACTTTCCGATTTTCGGTACTTTGAGGATTTTACTTAAAATGTTTAACCAACGTAGGTCCATGTTTTGGTATAGCCCCAAAACAAACCTCCCGATTTTCCGTACCTTAGCTTTATTTTTTGGATGAACTCTCTGTAATTTGAAATGTAAAAGCCAACAAAAATTCTACAACAAAAATTTTTCATTTAAGTTCATATTTTCGTATAGCGCACATACCTCCGAGCTAGCTGGTAATGACATTTGAAGTTACAACGTTATGTACCGATTTTCGGTATTTTGAGGATTCTAGTTGCAATTTTTAACCGAATTAGGAGTTATTTGACATTAAATGCTCCCATCAAAAACTGTCAACATAGGTCCATGTTTTATTATAACCCCTATATAACAGTACCTCCCAATTTCTAGCCCACCAAAAATTGTCAACATACATAGTTAGATATAGACACCATATAAAAGGGCCTCCCGAATGAAGCATTTTATGCACATTATATGAAATTTTAACGTACCCACTTAAAATTGGGGACAGGAATGAAAACTAATTATTCCATTTTAGTTCAGAATATTTTATGGTGGAGGGTATGAAAAGTTCGGCCCGGCCGAACTTAACGCTTTTTTACTTGTTTGATATATATGCGCCATAATTTTTTCAAAAAACGTTTTGTATTGAGCGTATAACATCTTCTTAATATATTAGTGTCGAAAAACCCGCAAAAAATATTTTTTTGTATCCGAAAATAACGAAATTCTGGGTAAAACTCGTAAAAACCGATTTTGAGCTATATATCAAGAACAAGAGCTGATGGAGAAAAACCGTAACCAGATTTGAAAATAGCTCGCCGATTTCATTTAGAAACAACAACAACTTCGGTTGAAACATTCAACTTTTTCAATTTTGTTGAGCAGTGTTATCCAAAATTGTCGACATCTTCCTTGACCAAAATGCTTACTTCGTGTAAAAATTTGTCAGTATTATGATTATGGTTACTACACACAATTAAAACTGTGGAATTTCTAAATATGCTAGGCTGTAACTCTGCTATCTGAGCACGCACATCAACATTATTGACATTGCGACCTACAGAGCAGATACAAATTCGGATAAAAATTTTGTTTTTGGTCCATTTCACCCTCTAAATATTTCACGATCATCACCATAACAATAGCGATCTATTTTGATGTGAAACCGACTTCCATACTAAATTTCGTGACGATCGGTTCATAATTGCGGACTGGAGTTTGATTACAACTTATAATGAACAGACGGACCGACACACACACATCCCTATATCGCTTTATCTCGTCGAGATATGAAAAATGGTATATAACATTGGGGGTCTACTACGAATATTTCGCGGTGTTACATTGTGGATTAGGGTATACAAATTATCGGCTTCTACCCATTTTTACTATTTTTTCTACATTGATGCCAACTCAATTCCACGTAAATTAATTTTAATGGTAGACATTATGGGATCCCTCCTAAAATACTTCATATTAAAGAATTGCTGTCGTACTATCTAAAGGGTGATCCATTTAGAGGATCTTATTTTCTTTAAAGACAAAAACGCAGAAAAATCAAATTGAATGGGGAAAGTTTATTATCATTTGAAAGAACATTCTATGACATTTATTTCTCTGATATTTTCAGGGAATATAAAGCGAAAGGCTACGGTGAAAATAAGATGCATATTTTCTTGAATTTCGAAAGAGTGGTGTACTTCCCTTTGCCATATTTGAAAAAAAAAAACGGCATGTCGGTATGATCTTTATAGAAAGAAAATTTTAGCACGCCCCCTTGTTTGAACTTTCAATTTAAATTTTTTTCTGCAAAAACTACTGAACCGAATTTCCTGAAATTGTCAGGGAATGTAAGTGGATGGGCTCCGAACATATTTTATTGAATTCCTGAGAAGTCGGGCACTTTCACTATTGCACAAATTGCGCATGTATTGGTTTAAAAGTTACAAATTAATCTACAATCTAGGTACTTCTTTGGGACCTAAAAAGACCCGACCACGCCTGTTTTTTAAAATATGTTATATCTGCAATATACTGAACCTATTTCCATCAAATTTGCAGCAAAAGCTCAATGTTTGCGTTGTTATGTATATTTTATGAATTTTATGAAGAGATGGGGTACCTTCCCCACGCTTTTCTTTTTAACGTTATATGTCTAAGCCATATACATATGTCAACAGCATAAATTTTGGGAGATAATGGGGTTGTGTGTAAGCTAGCTACATATTTGGAGCCAAAATACCGAACCACTCCCACTTTTTTAAATATGTTATACCTTGAAAACTGATGACCACGCCCAATCTTTTCAATACATTATTTTTCAAAATCTACTGAACCTAATTTCATGCAATTTTCAGAAAATGTACAGGAATGTTCCGTTGTCCAAAATTCTATATATTTGTAGAATTTCGGGGGCCTATTGTTTTATAATCGCTATATTTGCTAAACTTAAGAGTGTATCGGCTTGCAAATTAATTTTCGGGACAATGGTGGTTGCGTCCCTGATCAAAAAAAAGATATATTTACAAATTTCCAAAAATGGTGAGGTTCAACGGTCCATCAGCCATGAAAAATTAAAACATATAAGTCTCAATAAGCGGGAGAATTCGACTTAACCATTTTTATGACTTTTATAATCAGATCGCTTTAGGATAGAGACAGGGGACATGAACGATAATAAATCCCAAACAGCATCAATGGGCGAAAAATCCGACAAAGTCCGTAAAAGAATAGAAAGGATACAGACCAAATCTGTTGATAAAATTAAAATTCTTCTCGGTTTGACAATGGATCGAAGAAGGGAGGTAGAAAATACCTTTTTTCGAATTGTCAGGCATAAAGTCCATAAAAAGTTGTCATTAAAACTCATTACTATGGGCCAGCAACGCAATTCGCGAATACTGAAAGGGTGAAACTCGGATTCAGCCATTGCGAAATATTTTTGGTTTTTATCATATCTTTTCGAAACTTACCTGTAGCCTTTTTCCAAACAATACTGGGCGTTGGTACACCCTGTGCCTGACAGTGTAACATTATGTGACGATTTCTTTCCACATTTGCATCGCTTGGTTCTACAATCCAACGTGGTGGCACTAAAATTGTGGAATAAATTAAAATTGAAAAAAAAAAAAACAATTATTAAAACTTTACTCACAAAAACAATGTTATAACTAATTAATAACTCATTATGAGTTATTACTTTCTCAAAATTATAATAATTATTATTCATGTTATTTAATATACAAATAATAAAAAAATAGATGAACAGGAAGAAGAATTCATTCAATTTTCATTTGGAACAGAATTAAATAAATAGCAGGAAGTTGCCAAAGAGTAGTAATAGTTAGTAGTAGTAGTTGAATTGAGGGTAGAAAATTGCAAAAAAGTTGTTCGTATTTTTCTAGATTTTTTTATTGATTACTAATTATGAACAAATACAATAGTTAATAATGATAAAAAAACGATAAAGGATTTATTTATTAAACGAAAAATATAGTTGAACTGTGATTCAAGTGGAACAAATTGGAGACAGAGCAAATCAGAGAAAAAATGGATAAGCAAAAACAAGACATAAATTATAAAAAAAACTAAATGGAGCGGTAAATGAATTATATTCAAGTAGTTGCAAAATATATTTATAGCATTTAATTGTATATTTCCTCAACGAATATTTATAGGGATTAAACTGAAGTTCGTTATGCAACATAAAGATAAATAATTAGCGAAATAATTATTAATTAGGGTATACACACACACACTTGCCGGCTCATATTCATACAAGTTATGTACTAGAGTTTAGCTTTTAATTAAATATGGTATGAATTAAAATAAATATGGTCAGGACTCAGCTCGAAGCATGGTAACATTCAGAATTTTTCATTGCTACAAATATTTATCATTCTTGTTAGTAAAAACTTTGGAAAATTCGATCAAGAAGTCAACATATATTACTATATAGAAGAAAACAAGACCGACTGAACCCACCTAATGGCGGAGATCCCGTCGAACATTTAAAGGACCGAGATATGTTAATCTATCTATAAAAGTAAATTATTTCGAGCCGATGAAAAACAGACCATAAATAATTTCAGCGCGAAGATGAAATATGACGAAAATAACGCTGCCAACATTTGCTATCTGTTTCTTGTCCAATGAGACACTTGAATAAGATTGCTAAAACGAATGCGATAGTCTCATTCTTGTCCAAAAAGATCATGCTCTCGGGAAGAACTGTTCCACTCATTAGATACTTTTTTGAGTGTCTAATTGGACACTTCAGAAAGTTATTAAAACGATAATATCGGTGGAGCAATCGTAAGCATGCTCGCTTTGCAATCTGAATGCCCGGGTTCGATTCCCAGGCCAGTCGACATTTTTTAATGACAAATCTTTTTTTAAGCTATAAAACATTAATATGAGCTAAAAACTTGAAAAAATAATAATAAATAAAAAAGAACAAAAATTTATTTTGATTTTCTTTTTTACTTAATTTAATTCCTTTTTATTTTATGTTTTGTTTTATTGTTGTTGTTGTTGTGTCGTTAATCCTTTTTTTGGGTTATTTTTGGCTTTTTAGTTTTTTATTGTTTAATTTCATTCATTATATTTTTAGAATTGTTTCAGGAATTGTCGCTTATATTAATTTTGTCATTTGAAAAATGTGATGTCGCCTGACCTGGTAATCGAACCCCGGACATTCAGACTGCAAAGCGAGCATGTTTACCATTGCACCACCGTCGTATATAACCATCTGTGTACAAATGTCTTATTTATTCAACTTACAACAATTCTAAAAATAAATGTAAGCAGTCTGATTTGTATCCTAATAAAGGATAGAAAATAGATATGTCAATCTAATTTCCATCCTTCATTGGGATATAAATGAGATAGCTTACATTTATTTTTAGATACATATGTTATTGTTGTTATTTGCCTATCGTATTATTTTCTAAATGGTGACTGGATACGATGCAAATGGGATAACAATGTAATTGTTATTGTATATTAGACAAATGTCTCATTTTTACAGAAAATTAGACACCAAAAAGTTCCTCATTTATAAAATTAGATAAAACTCACTTCAGATTGCTTGTAGGGAAGGTACATATAAAAAATAAAAATGTAGATATGTTAATGCTGCAACAATATATTTATATGGTTGGTGTAAGCAACAATATTCGTATATACTCTCAGATTTCTAAATTGCTCTATTTTGTCCTCAGATAATGATTTATCCAACAATATTTCTTCTCTGCGTGTATTTAATCAATAGATTATACAATATGTACTACAACACTGTATCGATTGTCTTGTGTTTGAGCAATATTTTTTGGTAGAATACCTGGATGTTAAAAAATTTCATCTTACGGTGCTTTTACTACGGTTGACGAAAGGGCGAAAAGGTCAGGGAAGGACCTGAGTTGGAAAGGCGAGAGGAAGACAATAAAAAAATCATCACACTTTAACACGGAAACTTTACCAAGCGCTTTCATCCCCCCAAAAACAATTTTGTAATCGCTGACCTTGAAGGAGTGCACCGATATGAACGATCTTTGAACTTAAACTAAGCTTTTACAATATATTACGAATGCCAAATTTCGGACCGTCAAACAATGTAGCCAAAAACCTCAAAATACCAAAAATCGGGAAGCACTATTATATGGGGGCTATACCAAAACATAGACCTATGTGTACAATTTTTGGTTGGGAAGTGTCGTGCGCAATATGTCAAATTACAACAAGCTCGCTCAAGAAATACAGCAAAAATTCCAAAAATACTCAAAATTGGGAGGTACGCCAAAAAGTTGAACTATATTGAACATTTTTATTGAGAACGTTTTGTCACTGGGAGGTACCGTTATATGGAGGCTATATAAAAACATTAACCTATGTTGACGATTTTTTATTCCCTCAGCCTTTAGGCTAGAAAGGGTATACAGTGTATACACTTTCATACGGGAAAAATGTATCTCATCGAAATAATTGTTTTAGACCCCAAGTATGTTTGGACGAAATGTGTTTCAGACCATTTGGAGTTGATTTATCATTGTCCGTCCGTCTGTCTCTCTGTCTGGCTGGCTGGTGCGCACGATAACTCTCGAACGGATGAACCGATTCGGTTCAAATTTTGGTTTTCGTAATATTTTGTCCAAACTTAGTTTAAGTTCGAAGATGAGCTATATCGGTCTACTACTTCCCCCATACGACGGTACAAGTTTTATCAGGGGCTAATCCATACTTCCTGAGAAAATGGCCGGAAAGGTGCAAAAAGCCCCTATGACACCTTGTGTAGTGGTTGGAAGATCTGTCGATCTGTCGGTCCAAAATTTGGCCTTCGTAATATTTTATAAAAACATAGTTTAAATTCGAAGATGGACTATAACTGTAAACTCCTTCAGGTACCTCCCCCAAAAAACTTCAAAAATGTTTGGAAAAATTTTGCGCACGATAACTCTTGAAGGGAATGACCGATGTAATCCATACTTTGCACAACCTAATATATATACCAGATATAGGTCAGGTTCGAATTTGGACTATATTTGTCTACTCCTTCTGGTACCTCTCACACAAGACCTGCTCGCGAATCACTTTGATCTTTGTTGAAGCGATTTGCATTCGCTACCTCCATTACGACGGTAAAAGTTTTTTCAGGGGCAGGTCCATATTTCTTGGGAAAACAGCCCGAAAGGTGTAAAAAAAACCCCTATGGCACCATATGTAGTAGTTGTAGAGCACAATAACACTTGAACTGATAGACTGATTTGGTCCAAAATTTGGTCTTCGTCATACTATAACCAAACTTAGTTTCATGGGCAATACCGGTCCACAACTTTCGGTACTTCTCCCAAATATTTAAAAAAATGTCACTAAAATGCTAGGACGATATCACTTGAATGGCGCAACCAATTTGGTCCAAACTTGGGATCTCCTAATATTTTATCAAAATTTAGTTTAACTTCTAAAATGGCCCATATCGGTCCTCCCTAAGGGTACCTGCCCCACAAAAGTTCAACATTTGTGTCTTAGTGCAGTTAGTTCCTAATCCACATTTTTGTCGACAAGTTCAATGGTCCAAAAAGGGCCACAAAATTATGAAGAGACCTTAAATACATTCGATCTGTCCGGAGGTAAAATTTTCGCTTCACATTTTTACTTGTTTGGGGATAACTTTCGTTATCACTGAGAACCTTAAAGTTTAAATTACAGCTAATTCAGTTAAAACTTGTAGCTAAAATCTTCAAAATAACGAAAATCAGCATGTACCGTTATATGGGGCTAGAACAAAACATGGACCTCTTGCTATATTTTTGGAATACAAGCCAAGGGCTACAACTTTGCCTCTGAGAATAAATCAAATTTCTTAATGGTTTGGAAGATATGATCCTGACAAAATGAATCCTTTTGACATCGAAGCCTCAAATTTTGGAGGCCTATAAACGCGAAAGTTGATGAGGCAGGAACAAACGGCTAGACATGTGTCTTCCCTTTTTTGGTCTTCTATCATACTGCGGTGTCAGAATATGCTTAATAAAACATGACTCAAAAAATTACACACAGTGTAACTTTCGTGACCACTAAGAACCTTAAATAATAGATAGTTTAGTAAAAACTTGTAGCTAAATGTTTAAAAATAGAGAAAATTTTAGAATATACGATTGTTGCCACTAGGAACTCTAAATGTTAAATTATATCTTATTCGGTCGGAAGATTTCTATAAAAGCGTAAAAATATCTGAAATCGGGCGGTACCGTTATATTGGGGCTATACCAAAACATTGACCGATATAGCAAATCATCGAACTTGAACTGCCTGCAAACAAAAGACGCATCTTCTCCATTTTTGTGGATAATAGAGTGATTACAACAGACGGACGGATTTTTAGGTATTTTCTTCAAACACGTGGTTCTAATCAAAAATTAACTAGGGCAAATATTGTAGATAGAAAAATTCTCTACAAGTTTGGTCTTTATAAATTTTTCCTAGAAGAAACTATTCTTGAGATATAGCGGTTCTAAGAAACACATCATTTGCGAGTGTCGCCAGGCGTCATTTGACATTTTTTTTGGAAAGTTTGACAGTTTTTTGCCTAAGCGTACTCAGGACAGTTCCACATACGACCATTTGTTGTGTTGTTTACAGTGGCTTGAAAAAATCACTTTGCATAAAAACGTGAATTTACTGGTGAACATTTTCGTCCGATAATTTTTCACAACTTTCGACGTGGATAGTCACGTTAAGAGTGGATCGATCAAATTAAATTTTTGTATGTCTATAAAGGACCATCCTGTAGCAAACTGGTTTAATGAATTCAATTGTGGCTGACACTCGCCAAAAAACGAAGTTCGTGAGGGTCGTCCAAAATCGACCGTTGTGCCAGAAAAAAAATTAAGCCGTACGTGAGCGGATAATGCAAGATCGCAATGTTATATACCGTGAGGTGGAGGCATCCTTGGGCATTTATTTCACCAAAAAACATTTGATATTGCATGAACGGTTGGCGCCAAAAATGGGGGTTTCTCGTCGGATCCCGTATTGTTTACTTGAACAGCGAAATTATACCTATCATTAAAAAACCCCAAAAATCGCAGTGTGTTTAGTAGAGTTATTCCTTGTAAGAGTCATTTTATGCCAAAATAGCCCATTTACGCCACATGTGTAATCGAAATCCCAACGGGAACGACCCCAACGAAAACTCATCGATTTTTTTGAAATTTTGTCAAAAGGTAGGGTTTGTTGCACTGATTACGGAAATGTATAATTTTCATAGGCGGTGGATCCAGTTCGCCGGTTATTTGACCCAAAAGGCCAGAAATAAAACCGGTTCTACTGAACCGATTACTGCAAAGTGGGTATCGTTAAAAAGCTTATGAAAATACATAACACATGGCGCTGTTATTTTAACCGGTGCGCCTCTTCATGTTCTCAAGCGGCATACTTCATCACATGTGTAAAATTTCACATTTATATCACGATATCACAACAGTGGAATGGAATGACAATACATACTTAAAAGTCATTCTTGTAGAAAATTTTTAAGCCTACAACTTTTACTTTAGTCCATTTCTGATAGGTCTGACCATTTTTGAGAAAAATAAAACAAGTAAAAAAGTGTCAGTCGGCTTTGCCGACAGATATATACCCTCAGCCAATGTGGAATGAAACTTTCACCTACGGACAGATCGAAAGTATTTAAGGTCTCTTCAGAATTTTGTGGCACTTTTCGGACATTTGAACTTGCCGACAAAAATGTGGATTAGGAATTAAATGCATTAAGACACAAATGTTGAACTTTTGCGGGGGATGTACCCTTAGAGAGGACCGATATGGGCCATTTTAGAAGTTAAACTAAATTTTGACAAACTAATAGGAGATGCCAAGTTTGGATCAAATTGGTTGTCCCATTCAAGTGATATCGTCCTAGCATTTAGTGAAATTTTTTAAATATTGTGGAGAAGTACCGGAAGTTATGGACCGGTATTGCCCATGAAACTAAGTTTGGATATAATATGATGAAGACCAAATGTTGAACAGTGCGAGAGTTATCGTGCTCTCCGACCGGCACATATGGTGACATAGGGGTTTTTTACACCTTAGGCTGTATTCCCAAGAAATATAGACTTGCCCCTGAAAAAACTTTAACCGTCGTAATGGAGGTAGCGAATGCAAATCGCTTCAACAAAAATCGAAGTGATTCAAGAGCAGGTCTTAAAGTCAATTTATCCGAAATTTTGTGTGAGAGGTACCAGGAGTAGACAAATATAGTCCATATTCGAACCTGATCTATATCTGGTAGATATATTAGGATGTGCAAAGTGTGGATTACATCGGTCACTCCATTCCAGAGTTATCGTGCGCACAATTTTTTCGAAAATTTTTGAACTTTTGTGGGGGAGGTACCTGAAGGAGTGGACCGATATGGCTTATCTTCGAATTTACACTATGTTTGGACAAAATAATGCGGACGCCAAACTATGGACCGAATCGGCAGATCCGTTCGAGAGTTATATTGCGCTCCAACAACTGCACACAGTGGCATAAGGACTTTTTGCATCTTTCAGGCTATTTTCTCAGGAAGTATAGACCCTGATGAAACATGTACCGTCGTATGGGGGGCAGTGAATACAAGTTGTTGCAAGAAAAATCAAAGCGATTCGAGAGCTGGTCCTAATCTGAACTTATCCGAAATTTTGTGTGGGAGGTACCCGAAGGAGTGTACCGATTGAGTCCATATTGGAACCTCATCTAACCTTGGCAGAAATTTCACAATGTACAAAGTATGGATCAAATCGGTTACTTCCTTCAAGAACATTTTCGAACTTTTGTGGGGGAGGTACCGGAAGGAGTGAACCGATATGGCTTATCTTCGAATTTACACTATGTTTGGGCAAAATATTACGAAAGCCAAAATTTGAACCAAATCGGTTTATCCATTCGAGAGTTGTCGTGCGCTCCAGCCAGCCAGTCAGACAGACGGACGGGCATTGCTCAATCGACTCCAAATTGTCTGAAACACATTTCGTCCAAACATTTTGTCCGTATGGAAGTGTATATACCCTCGTTAGCATAAATGCTGAGGGTATAAAAAAACTGGATAAAACCACCAAAAAATGACCTTTGACCCTGAATAAATTCGTCTCCACACATGGGATCGATTTTGACTTTTATGACGTTACTTTTAATGTCAAATTCTAGCTTTCCACCAAACTTCAGGTTTGGGTGAATTTTTGCTATTTCCCTTTATACGCATATCTATTTTGACTGGACTAAGTTTCACTTGTACTGGTTTTGAAATGAGCCACTTTTAATTAGAATACAGAAATTTTGTTGTTATTAGGAAAATTAATTTAATATATCCACATAATTTGTCCTCAACTGTTGTTGGATGATATTCCTTCTGATACATAAAAATAACTCCACATCTTTATCGTTTCGACCAACTCTTTAGCTTTTGAATTTGTACATTTATTTTGTTGTTTATTGTTCTGAGAATTCATTTATTTGAGCAGCTTATAATTCTCTCTACTATTTATGTATGTATATTTGTTTCGAGCATGTGTATGTAAACTAATATACCTTTTTTATATTATATACAGTTAAGACAAACTATTTTGTTAAACCAAAAAAAAAAGAAATAATTATGCCAGCAAATAAAAGTACACAACTAAGTATTTATTACCAATTAGCCGGAATTTTATATATAAACCAAATAAAATGAAAAGGAAAAAATACTATTTAAATAAACACGAACAACAACATATACGTTTATGGGTCTGTGGGAAGCTTTTGCAATAAAATGTCATGCCTTAAAGGTCTTTATATTAGAATATTTTGCAAATAAAAAGGCAAAGAAAAGTGGTATACGCTAAATCAAAACTAAAAGGCCAAACATCAGCAAAAAAAAAAAATAAAATTCTTTGAAATCAAAGAACTAATTAAAAAAAAAGAAATTAGACATTTTACAAAAATGAAACTGCAATAGAACAGCGAAATAAAATAAAAATGATTATACACAAAGCAAATTAAGTAAAAGCAATTCATAATTACAAATGACCAGGTGGCATGGATAATGTAATATTTGCCATAATATTGTCAAAGGACATTTATCGAAATGCACAAATCATAATTTATTCTGTGGCAAAGGACACTGCTGAATAAAATAGTTCATGCAATCAATTTGCTGAAAATTCAAATCATTATCCATATCCACGATGACTTTGCAATGGCCCAGGCTGAATGACAGGGGATTATGTTCATCAATAATTCATTGGAGGATGATGGAAACAGAACATGCAAATTCATGCACTTCTTTTGGAGTGGGAGGGAATATTGTGATCATGCATTCTATTTTATTCTCCATTTGCTAATCTTGTTTTTTCTCGTTACAATACTAAGTGGATTGGTGATGTTTTGATGAATAATGAACTATTTACTAAATATGTACTTGTCAATCGTGGACGAACAAGCAAATGGTAATTTTTGATATTATTTTTTTTTTACTGCGAAGCTTTAAATAAATATTAAATAGTTGTTTTCTTAATTTGTTTTAGTTGTTTTTGTTGTCCTTATCATATGTACGTTTAATTTTGTTTTTATCTTAGCATGTTTCCCTTAATCTCAATGGCATAAGCAATTTAGGCAATACTATTATTGAGATTCTCTTTCACATGGATTAATTAATTAGCTTTTGTTTTTGTTGGAATTAAGTCCATTTATAAGAATAGGTTAGGTTGGTTGTGTAAAAAGCGCTGCATTAATGTGCATTAAGCTGTTGTTAAATAAAGCAAAATAAAATGTATATATGTATGTTTGTACGTATATTAACAATTTTTGCGTTGTATAATAATGTATGTAAATCAACTATTAAATGTATGGAAAATATTGTAATGTACACGTTTGGCCAGGAATCGCTGTTGAAAGCTATTTAATTATTTTCGGATATAAAAGAAAAGACTTTGATAAAATGAGAGATGTCTGCAGGTGAAATAAATGAGTTTTTCTGCGGACTCAAACAAAATATTAACACTTAAAAAAAGCTGACGAATTTTACTATATGGAAAATTCCAAACACAGAAATATAATCAACAAAATCATATACAGTGTCGGCTGAAACTAAGGCACCCGCTCAATACATTTTTTTTAATGATATTTTTTTAAGAATATGCGACTTTGAATGTTTTTTGAATTTAAACTTTTTATATAAAATTCTTTATTTAAAATTCTTTTAAATAATAAAGATATCTATATAAATAAAAATTAAATGTCGTTCCTTGGTAATGGCATCAGTTGAGAAAGGCTGGATCGTTTTGGATAATTCTTTTCTTGAAATGTTCGCCAGAACCCAACTTATGTTTTTATGCAAAGAAAATTTTGACCGCTCCCACTTTTACGCCCACTTTCTTCAATTTTCAAATTTAATCTTTTCTACAAAAACTACTGAACTGATTTTCCTGAAATTGTCAGGAAATGTACAGGGATGGCCCCCGGTTAAAATAGGCTACAAATTTAGTTTCGGATGGGGTGGGGTACTTCTCCTATACCCTATTTTTAAAAATGCTATATTTAAAATAATTACGAATATATCGGTTTGGAAATTAATTTTCGTCCTTACCTACTTTTTTAGGACCCAAAGACTTGATCACGCCCACTTTTTAAAATATGTTACATCTACAAAACTATTGATCCGATATTCCCGAAATTTTCAGGGAATGCACTGGTACGACCTCCGTTGGAAATAGGATCCATATTTTCTTGAACTTTAAAGGGGGCTGGGTACTTCCCTTTGTCATATTTAAAAAAACGTCACATCTTTATGAATAAAAATAAAATGGCGTCACAATCCAACTTAGCTTTTATAGAAAGAAAATGTTACCGCGCCCACTTTTTCAATTTTGAATTATTAATTTAATGTTTTTCTGGAAAAACTACTGAACCGATTTTCGTAAAATTGTCATGGAATGTACAGGGTTGGCCCCCGAAAACAGGCTATGTATTTTATTGAATTGCAGAGGGGGCGCCGCACAGTGGTTCAGAATCGTTTTTTCCTGGTCAAAATTCTGTAACTTTTGAACGGATACAGATATATTCATAATTCTTTTTTTGTTAGACAGATAACACAATCAGCTTTCAGACGAATTATAAGCCATAAAGTTCGGTCCGGTAGTTGCAGAGAAATTCAAGGTCAAAGTTAAACTTTTGAGTTTTTTTAACTATTTGTCATCAAAATATGAGTGTTTTTGTGGTTTTTATATCTTCCTATGTATTAAAGATGGTCAAACACCAACAAATAAACAAAATAATTACCAAAAAAAACTAAAAAAGAAATTCGAAAAAATTTCGAAAAAAATTTTTTTTCAAAAATTTGTAAAAAAAATTTTACAAAAAAATTTATTTTTTTTCAAAAATTAAAAAAATTCTCCTTGGGTTTTAATAAAACTTATATAACTCGTATAAAAACTCATACACTCAAAAAAGTTGTAATTTGTGTCAAAAAAACTGTAATTCATATGGAAACAGTACAGAAAAACACACATTTTTACCCATGTAATTTCAATAAATTGAAAAAAGTGTTAAACGGACGGAACGGGACGGGTACAAAAGTATATATGGGCTGGAAAAGGACACATTCGGGCATCTTTCTGTGAAAACAGAACTTTGTTCCATGTTGTTCCACAAAAGTTCTAGTCCACTAAATTTGGAATTTCATAAAATTTAGTACCCGAGGAAAAATAAAATAGATCATGTTGTGTAAACGCTACGGTAATTTACTAAAACTATTTTTAAAGGACACAATCCTACCTACCTTACAAAAAAAACAATGAACACAATAACTGTTATAGTTTCAGAGAAATAGCTTCGTCTTTCTCCAGAAATTTGCAAAAATTACGTATTTCCCAAAAATGGGGAAAATGCTCGTCTTTAGTGGCACGCCACGCCACACCCTCCAATATTTGGGCCTAATTTTTTGGTTTTCTTAGTTTCAATATGTTTACAATAGAATCCCATATATAAATTAAATATCTTTGACAAATCAAAATTTTGATTTTTGGCCAGGAAAATCGATTCCTGAACCATTGTGCGCCGTAGGGGATGGACGATACCAAGGAACGGTCCTGACCGGCTTTAACATGGAAAAACCCAGGATTTAACTTGGTCCCTCTTTCATCTCAAGTGGACACTGACCTCCCCGTGATGTCACTTTAACACCCGTCTTGGGTTTTGGGCGTCCCTCCCCTAGAAAAAACTGACTACTATGAAAAAACGAAAGAAAAGAAAAACAAACCCCTCCAAAGTTGACGAACCCCGCAAACGTTTTAAGGACCATGATCTGCGAATCTGCACCCGGAATGTTCGCACTCTTTATAGAGAAGGTGCAGTTCACGCATTGGCAGACGTACTTGAAAAGTACAAGGCCGATATTACTGCCATTCAGGAAATACTATGGATTGGTATAGCTGCCATGACGTAAAGCATGAGTTTTGTTGCGGATTTGTAGTTAGTCGGAGACTAAAACATCTGGTATCCAGCTTCACCCCACTGAATGAAAGACTCGCTGCAATTCGATTAAAAGAAGACAAGGAAGAACAGACCAAAGATATATTTTACGAGCGCTTAGAAGAAACTTATGACCGTTGCCCTGCCCATGACATTAAAATTATACTAGGACATTTTAATTCCAAAATTAGAAAGGAAAATATCTTTGGCCCAACAGTCGGGAAATTCAGTCTCCACAGTGAAACATCTGACAATGGTATGAGGCTGATAGACTTTGCAGCTGCAAAAAACATGGCTGTTAGCAGTACCAGATTTAATCATCTCGATATTCATAAGGGCACCTGGCTGTCTCCAGATCAGAAAAGAAGAAACCAAATTGATCATGTTGTGATAGATGGAAGACATTCATCGAGCGTGTTGGATGTACGATCGTTCCGAGGCGCAAACATTGATTCGGACCACTAATTTGTTGCAGCAAAGGTACGCACCCGCTTAAACGTAGCAAACAAAGTACGAACAGACACAACACGAAAGTTAGACATCGGTAAGCTGCAATCACAATAGATAGCCACAGCATATTCCACTCAACTAGCCCAATTGCTTAATCAAAGCACTCCCGATAACATATCAGCGCAATGGCAAAGCATTGCCCACTCCATGCAAACAACCGCAAAATCCATACTTGGATACCAGAGACCTCCACCAAGGAATCCATGGTATGATCAGGAGTGTCGTGCTGCCACCAAAGAGAAAAATGCGGCATTTAGGGCTACTTTACAATCCGTAGCAACGCGTAGCGCACGAGAGATATACAGGGAGAAAAGGAGAGAGGAGTAACGTCTTTTCCGCAGGAAAAAGAGAGAGATGGAAAAGCGGGAGTGTGAAAAAATCGAGATGTACAGGAGCCAGAATGAAGTCCGAAAATTCTACCAAAGAGTCAAGCATCAAACTGATGGCTTTGGTACAGGCACATCCTCCTGTAGAGACCAGCAAGGTAATTTGGTAACTGATACAGATAGTGTACTCAGGATATGGAAAGAACATTTTTCAAATCTGTTGGTATCCAATAGCAGCGAAGACGACGAAGATACCACAGTCCCAATCCCAGAAGATGGTATTGAATGTATACCGCCCAGCCAAGATGAGGTAAAGACAGCAATAAATCTGCTGAAGAATAATAAGGCAGCAGGGGCCGATGGCTTACCAGCCGAGCTGTTCAAAACCGGAGGCGACACGCTGATAAGGTGTATTCATCAGCTAGTTAGCACCATCTGGCAGGAAGAACGAGTACCCGACGATTGGAACCTGAGTATCCTGTGCACCGTCCACAAGACGGGAGATAAGACTGTATGCTCTAACTATAGGGGCATAAGTCTACTCCCTATTGCCTACAAGATCGTGTCAGGGATATTGTGCGAACGACTAAAGCCTATGGTCAACGAGATAATTGGACCATACCAATGCGGCTTTAGACCTGGCAAGTCCATCATTGACCAGATATTTACCCTGCGGCAAATCCTGGAGAAGACCCAAGAGATGCAGATCGACACCTACCACCTTTTTGTCGATTATAAAGCAGCATTCGACAGTGCCCTCCGATCAAAGGTATTCCATGCAATGTCTGAATTTGGTATCCCCGAAAAGTTCATCCGGCTTTGTAAGATGACTTTAACTGATACTAGGTCCTCAGTTAAAATTGGAAAGAACCTCTCCGAACAGTTCAGTACCAAAAAAGGATTCAGACAAGGAGACAGCCTTTCGTGTGACCTATTCAACATTTTGCTGGAAAAGGTAATACGAGATGCACATGTCAAAAGAAATGGCACAATGTTACTTGCTTATGCTGATGACATAGACATCATGGGATGATCAGTAAAGGAAGTAAATGATACCTTTAGGAAGGTCGAAGCAGAATCTGCGAAAGTGGGTCTGACAGTAAACGGCGAAAAGACCAAATTGATGGTATCCACGCGCAAAGCGACCATATAGCGCGGACCAAATGTGGAAGTTGGTACCTATAATTTTTAGGTAGTTAAAGACTTCGTCTACCTTGGCACTGCCATAAACACAACAAACAACATCAGTTGTGAAATAAGAAGAAGAATTGTATTGGCCAACAGAGCAATTAAAAACAAAGCCACATCTGGTCAAACAAAAATAACACTATAAAAACGCTGATAGTACCCGTGCTAATGTATGGCTCCGAAGCATGGGACTTGTGGAAGCAGATAAGGCAATGCTTGGTGTGCTTAAGAGCAAAATTCTTCGAAAGATCTACGAGACGATTTGCGTTGACGGTGAATATCGACGTCGTACGAACCGCGAGCTGTATCTGCTATATAACGACATCAGTATAGATAAACGTATCGAGATGCAGCGATTGCGTTGGCTAGGCCATATCATAAGAATGAGCGATGATGAACCCGCTAAAAGACGTATGAATACATGCCACATGGCGGTGCACTAAAGCTGCCGAACTATCGATAGTCTGACTGTAGTTTTGATTGCTGCCGAAAACCAAAGTTTACGTGGGCCACCAAAACATGTTTATTGGGTAATTTGTAACGAATTATATACAAAATAATTGTTTTGGAATCCACTATAAACAAAGCCTTACGATAGCGATCGAAACGATAGTCAAACTATCGAAAGTTTGCCAACTCTACGGTGCACGCAGAATTGGCAGGCCTAAGCTTCGATGGAGCATACAAGTGGATGAAGAAATGAAAAGGCGCGGTATTCCAGAAAGCGAAGCGAAAAACAGAGAGAAATGGAGATCTTTTCTTAGTTCGGTCTATGGAACAAATGTTCTATAATGGGTCAGCTAAGTAAGTAAGTAATACTTCTTTGGGGCCTAAAGACCCGACCACGCCTGTTTTGTTAAATGTTATATCTCCAATACTACTGAATCTATTTCCATAAAATTTGCAGCAAAAGCTCAATGTTTGTCGTTGTTATGTATATTTTATGAATTTCGGAGGAGGTGGGGTACCACCCACGCCTTTCTTTTAAACGCCATATGTATAAGCCAAACTTACGATTATATCGATTTCAGCATAAATTTTGGGAGGCAATGGGGTTGTGTGTACCCTAGGTACATATTTGGAGCCAAAATACCGGACCATGCCCACTTGTTTAAATACACTCCGGTTCATCTGAATAGAATCAACCAATATATGCCTACCAACACAGTTATATCTGACGATAGGAGAGGAGTTGTAAAATATATTTCGGTGGGCACGTAGAGTATATAGTAGCCGATATTTTCAATACCTAACATGTTTCTCATATGCGTTATAACGGTACTTTTTACTTGCTTTATGAAAAAATGTCAAAATATTAGCATATTTTGGTTGTTCACCAGTATAGAACCATCCCAAAATTTACACAAATCCTTTGTCAGATGTGGTAAACTTTTACAAAGAACTATTTATAATTATAAATAAAGGACGTGAGTGTTGCCTGCCAACAAATATTGTGGAAAAAATTGTATTAGGGTCTTGGAATTTGATGAAAATCGATGCTTAGAGTTCCAAAAAAATATTCTTATGAAGAAATCGGTAGAAAAAATTTATGAAGTCAAAATTTTTTACTGAATTATGTTCAAAAACTTCAAGACTACAATAAAATTACATAAAAGTCACATTTGATAGGTTTATAAGTCCGAAACAGTGGAAATATGGTAAAGATAAATCAAATTTCTACCTATCCAATCCAAAAATTTATATTCTATCTCAAGAAAGTGAATGCAAATCGATGGGTTCCACCCAGTTTCGTTGGCTGTGGACATCTACGGGTCAAGAAAATAAAGAAAATCCCACCGCCGAACGCCACGTCACCCAAAAAAACCCTAAAAATGTTAACATGAATCGCATTTTATTTAAAAAGCCCTCCGGCGATTTTTTTTTGTTTCTTGATTTTTCTCATCTATAAACATTGTAGTTTCGGAATCCGCAAAAACTTCCCAGGTATAGGCACCTTCCATTTAAAGTTGGTTCAAGGGCACCGTGTTTTATAATTAGATCGCTTTAGGATAAAGACAGGGGACATGGACGATAATAAATCCTAAACAGCATCAATAGGCCAAAAAATCCGACAAAATCCGTAAGAGAATAGAAAGGTTACGGACAAACATTTTGGTAAGTTTAAAATGCTCCTCGGTTTGACAATGGACCGAAGAAATGAGGTAGAAAATACCCATTTCTGAATTGTCAGGCATAAAGTCTATAAAAAGTTGTCATTAAAACTCATTACGACGGGTCAGCAGCGCGGACCTGGATATGCTAGTAAATAAAACAAATTAATCTTAAAAACAAATTAATGTTAAAACATGTACTGAAAGATAGAACTGGCAAACTATCGATGTTCCCAACATTAGATATTTTCGATATTTCATTTCAAAAAATCGATTGTTATAAATATTATCGTCAATTTACCATCAGCATTAATTAATTTATTATTGTCTTATTAGCTCGAGTAATTCTATTAAATAATTAAAATAAATAATTTCAAACTGGAAATTACAATATTTTCCATAATATATATTTGTTTGCGTATTTGTTTCATATGTATGTATATTAAAATTAAACATAAAAATATATATTTATTTAAATAAAATTTTCATTTGTCAATTTTTTTGTTTGTTTTCTTTTACAAAACTTAAAGATAAGAAGCGTTAAAGCAGTGCAAAACAAAGGTTACCTGGTGGTGATCGGCTGTTATTAATAAGTAAAACCCACAGCGTGCCAAAAAGCGACTTAAGGATGTTACGTTAGAGAGGGGAGGGTGGGAATATATTTAAAGCGTTCTTAAAATAAGGCGGGACTTGTTAAATTAAATGAATATATAGTTAACAGTACATTTGTAATGTTTTTATTTATTATTTTTTATTTCATAAAAAGCACATCGATTTATTAGTCATTACAATTTAATTAAATATTTTTTTCATCGGATTTTGTTTATTTATATGGAAAGCACTTGGTTTTAATTCACTTTTATTGGATTTTTCTAGACTAGGAAAATTGTAAGTATTATTAAAATAAAGACAAATTTGTAAAAGCATAAGAGAAACGAAAAGACTTTTTAAGAAGCTTAGGGAGAATTTGAAATGAAAAAATACACAAAATAAAATAATAGATTATTGTTTGTTGAATCTGTGAAATGCCAAACCTAATTTGTCAATAAATCATTATTTTCATTGAAATTGTATAAGGTTGTTGGAATATGTCAATGGAAAAGTATGAGAAAGTGCGATAGGCGAAATGGACTGACGATGTGGTAATCTACGCCAATATGCCTATTTAATGTTTTCGTTCTCAAACCCAGAAATATTGGAAACAAATTTTCTACACAGGAAAAACTAAACCACCAAATAAAACAATTAAAAACGTAAATTTCGGCCGGACCGAACTTCTTATACCCTCCACCAAGAAATGTTCTGAATTTATATAGAATAACTAATTTTAATTGTCCGCAATTATAGGTGGACCTAATACCTAATTAAAGCTAATTTGGTAAAAATCTTGAAAATACCTGTAATCGGGCGGTGCCGTTATATGGGGGCTATACTTCAACAAAGGATTTTGCCTACAATAAAAACTAAACAAAAACGGAAATCGGTTGTTCCGTTTTGTAGTGCCATAACAAAACGTGGGGCTATTTTGACAACCTGAGAACATCAAATGGCAGAATTAGTGGTCTATACCAAAATATGGACCCATGTTGACAATTTATGGTAGAGTATTTGACAACCTCATATGTCAAATTACAGCAAGTTCGGTTAAACATTTTAGCTAAACTCCTCGAAATACCGAAAACCGGGAGGTACCGTTATATGGGAACTTTATCAAACCATGGACCTTTGTTGACAATGTTTCGTGGAGAAGTTTTGTGACCACTGGGAACCTCTAGGCAAAATGCTCAAAATACCGAAAGTCGGGAGGCTATACCAAAATCTAATTATAATTAACAATGACTTATTATAAGATTCGCAGAAATGTTACGATATGTCACGTTTGGACCAAGACAGTTGTCCTGTACACCAGCCGCTACGTATTGTGATCGTAAGTAGGTAGGGTAGGGCCATATAAATCCAGTACAGCCGTAATCAACGCGATTCTAGGCCATAAACTACACTTTCCGAAATTTTGTGTAGGAGGTGGAGTGGACGGACATAGTCCATGTTCGAACCTGAGTATGTCTGCTAGCAATATTATTATGTGCAAAATATGTCGCATTATCCCACCGAAGTGTGTAACATTTGTTTTATATACTTCATTGAAAATAAACCACATTCCTGCAGAAGTTTTTCAGTGTAGGAGCATGTTCTGATATAGCCACCATAGAATGTACACCCGATTTTCTGCGTTTTGAAGGTTTTAGCCAGATTATTCAACCAAAATGGCTATATTGGTATTTAGTCTCCCTTCGCTAAACGCTACCATGATACTGTTTGCCTCATTATCCAACCGAAATAGGTAGTATTTGGTGTCCATAGAAGGGTACGTACCAATTGTCGGTATTATGGCCTCACTAATCAACCGAAATGGCTGAATTTTGGGGTTTAGTCAAATATCGTTCCGCGTTTTCACATAGCCCACATAGAATTGTAACCGCGATTTTCCGTATTTTATCCACAGTATTCAACAGAAATGACTGAAAATTGGTATTTAAACAAAATGATTGAAATTTGACATTTTGTCTTCGCTAGGCGTACAAAACATTATAACAGGTAAGAAACATCCTTACAAGAAATTAGACAGTACGAGGTATAGGTCCAGTTGCTATAGCCACATAAAAGGGTGGTCGTAATCTTTTTTGAAGATTTTAGCCACATTTTATACCGAAGTGGTTGTTAGTTGGAATTTTAGGTTCCCATAAGGCTTACTCCAAAAACTATCTATACATATTCATTTTTGACTTATATTGCCATGATCCTGTATCAGCCAATAATGAATTCTAACCATTCACATCCGATATGGCTGATGAGCTAAATTAAAGACCACTTTTTCGATACAAACTCCTTAGGTCATGTTAGCTCTATTAAAAATGCAATTAATAACAATCTTTTATAAATAATTACCTTCGTCCTAATAAGACAGCGACTCTTTTATTGGATCATTTTAAAGTACAGGCAGAATAGAAAATTTTGCAACAAATTCGGGTCTTTTTGACAAAAAGTATCTGAGATATAAGCGTTAGAAAGGAAAAGTTCATTGTGATTTGTATGCAAAGCGATGCCCACTGTAGCTCGAAAACGTATGATTCGATCTTGTACTTAAGCGATAAACTTTTTTAAAAAAATAGTTTTTTTGACGAATTTGTGGCAATAGAACTACCCATTAGTATTTATTTAAGCTTGTTTTTCTGTGCGCCCGAGTGTCTTTTTCCATAGGCAGGTCAAGTTCGAAGACGGGCTATACGACCTATATAACGGTACCACCCGATTTAAGGTATTTTGAGGATTTAAGCTACACTTTTTGGCTGAACTAGCTGAAATTTGACATTTGATGTTCCCGATTTAAGGTATTTTAGCTAAATTTTCGCCCAAAATCGCTCCTATATGGTACTTGTAGTTTCAAGAGGTCAAAAAACGTCTGCACCAAAAATGAAATGGGATATTTGAGGTTCCCAATGAACAAAAAAACTTCTCCACTAAAAATTACTTTCAAGTTTTGGTATAGTCCTCAAATAACGGCACCTGCCGATGTAAGGTATTTTGGAGATATTAGCTAATTATACCCTCAGCATTTATGATAACGAGGTTATATACACTTTCATACGGGAAAAATGTGCCTGATCGGAATAATTGTTTTAGACCTCCAGTATGTTTGGAGGAAATGTGTTTCAGAAAATTTGGAGTCGATTTAGCAATGTCCGTCCGTCTGTCTGGCTGGCTGGTGCGCACGATAACTCCCGAACGGATGAACCGATTCGGTCCAAAATTTGGCTTTTGTAATATTTTGTACAATTTAGTTTAAGTTCGAAGATGGGTTATATCGGTCCACTCCTTCCGGTACCTTCGCCACAAAAGTTCGAAAATGTTCGGAAAATTTGTGCGCACGATAACTCTTGAAGGGAGTAACCGATTCGGTCCATACTTTGCACATCGTGAAATGTCTGCGAAACTTAGATGAGGATCCAATATGCGCTTAATCGGTCCACGCCTTCAGGTACCTCCCACACAAAATTTCGGAATAGTTTAGTTTATGACCTGTTCTCGAATCGTTTTGATTTTTGTTGTAACAACTTGTATTCACGGGGGGCCGACGGCGGTACAAGTTTCATCAGGTGCAAAACCATACTTCCTGAGAAAATAGCCTGAAAGGTTCAAAAACCCCTATCTATGACACCGTGTGTAGTGGTTAGAGCGTAAGATAACTCTCGAACGGATCTGCCGATTCGATCCTAAACTCTCGAACGGACGAACCGATTCAGTCTAAAATTTGGCCTTCGTAATATTTTGTCCAAACCTAGTTTAAGTTCTAAGATAAGCCATATCGGTTCACTGCTTCAGGTACCTCCCCCCCCCCCCCACAAAAGTTCAGAAATGTTCGAAGAAAATTGTGAGCACGATAACTTTTGAAGGGAAGGACCGATTTGGTCCATACTTTACGCATCCTTATATATCTGCCAAATATAGATCAGGTTTGAATATGGACTATATTTCTCCATTGAACTTTAATCCTAATCCACATTTTTGTCGGCACGTTCAAATATCCAAAAAGTGCCACAAAATTCTGAAAAGACCCTAAATACATTCGATCTGTCCGTAGATGAAAGTTCCAATTCACATAGGCAAAGCCGACTGATACTTTTTTTACTTGTTTTTTTTTTTTACTTAACTAGCTGTAATTTGACATTTGAGTTACTCAGCGGTCCCGAAACTTCTCCACCAAAAATCGTCCGCATAGGTCCATATTTTCGTATACACCCTATAGAACGGTACCCTACAATTTTCGGTATTTTGATGATTTTAGCTTGATTTTTTAACTAGCTGTGTCCTGAAACTCCTCCACCAAAAACCGTCTACATACATAGTTCCATGTTTTGGTATATCCCCCATACACAGGTACCAACAGATTGAAACAATTTTTACATACATTTTTTACCTAATTTATGCATTTGGGGTATCAGTGGTCGAACAGTTTTTGCGCCTAACAGGAAACTAATAATTCCATTTTAGTTCAGAATATTTTATGGTAGACAATTGGAATCGACCGAAGGTTAAGATGTACTATTTCAGATAAAAACCAGTAGGAAAAGACCAAAGTCGGGCGGGGCCGACTATGTAATACCCTACACCAGTCGAAATTCGTCGGTTTAGGTTCATGTTTCGATATAGCCCCCAATGTTCGTACCTTTCGATTTTCGTAATTCTAAAGGTTGTGACGTCAATATCCCACCGAAGGACTGAAATTTGTTATTTAGTCTTCCTTTATGTTATAAAATATTCCAGAAGAGAATTACATTAAAGTAAATTTTTTGAACTCATTAAACTCCAAATGGCAAATTGGAGCCAAATTTGGGGAAAATCGTTAAAATACCTAAAATCGGGAGGTACCGTTATATGGGGGCTACAAAAAAACATGGACCTATCTTAACAATTTTAAATGGCGAAATTTCGTGGCCACTGGGAACCACATATGTAAAATTTCAGCTAGTTCAAGCAAAAAATATGGCTAAGATCCCTAAAATACCTTAAATCGGGAGGTATCGTTATATGGGGACTATACCGAACCGTGGACCTATCTTGACAATTTTTAGTGGAGCAATTTCGCGGCCATTGGGAACCTCAAATGTAAAATTTCAGCTGGTTTGGGCAACAAATGCGGCTAAGATCCTTTAAATACCTTAAATCGGGAGGTACCGTTATATGGGGGCTATACCAAAACTTGGACCGATATAGCCCATCTTCAAACTTGATCTTCCGACGGCTAAAAAAATGGTATTCCCCCAATTTTCAGCGAAATCGGTCAACAAATGCGACCTGTATGTTGCGAACGGACGGGCGGACATGGATAAATCGACTCAGAAAGTGATTCTATGTATATCCCTAGAAGGAACTATGGGTCTATCTCGCTTCCTTTTGTATGTTACATACAAATGCACTAACACATAATACCCCTTACCACATAGTGGTGTAGGGTATAATAAACTATTCTAAATGGAGTTGTAGATTTCTTGCAAAAAACATGATCAATGGGTTTTTTTCGTGTTCAATAAGTGGCCATATTAAGGGGTTATGGCCACTTATTGTGCATTCTGCTGCCTTTTCCTTCTTAAGAACGTACAGAAAATGATCAAAATAGAGTGATAAGCATTGACGTGGAGGAAGATTTAATACATTCATAAACAAATGGATAACAGGATGGAGGGTAAAAATATCACCTGGTCGAACTTACCGCCGTCCTTACTTGTTTTAACATGAAAACAGGTAAAACTAATATTAAGTTTGACGTTGATTATACTCTCCTCAGTGAGAAAATTTTAAAGATTTCAAAATATGTCAGAAACACATGCTCTTGTGTAAAAGCTTCTGAATATGACACCCAATATTTTTTGGAATATCATTACAGGACTGTTTATTTTATTTTTCGAATGAAAAAACTTGAAAGAATATAAAAGTTAATTATGATGTATTAAGAAATCGATAAAGGTTGAGCATTCACGCTAATTCGATTTTCATTGCCAAGCTTAGTCTCTTAATTACAACAACATCGGTATAAAGTATAAGTATCGAAGCATTGACATTCCAAAGCCGATATGTCTGATGAACTGCGTAACTAACAGCGAAACCGGTCACATAAATTGGTGGTTTTGTGGGTTCGAATCTACGGCTTTCTTTTGGACATGCAAAAAAAACTTCGATCATTAAGTTCAAGCCCAAGCCATTCCACAGCCGATATGTCTGATGAGCTGCGTAACTAACTGCAAAACCGGTCACATAAATTGTTGGTTTTGTGGTTCGAATCTATTACATTCTTTTGCATTTGCACAAAAAAAAATGTCGATCATTAAGTTCCACCCCAAGCCATTCCACAGCCAATGTGTCTGATGAGCTGCTTAACTAACCACGAAACCGGTCACATAAATTGGTGGTTTTATGGGTTCGAATCTATGGCTTTCTTTTGCACTTGCAAAAAATTGTCGATCATTAAGTTCCACCCCAAGCCATTCCACAGCCAATGTGTCTGATGAGCTGCTTAACTAACCGCGAAACCGGTCACATAAATTGGTGGTTTTGTGGGTTCGAATCAAGGGCTTTCCTTTTGCACTTTGCAAAAAAAATTCGATCATTAAGCTCAACTTCAACGAAAAAATAATAAAAATAGCTTCAAATTTGTTTCTAAGAATGTGGAAGATAAAATGGACGAAAGATGTACCCTTGCATAGATGTTTTCGCATATGAAACTAATGTTGCCCTGATCAATATTTCGTGGGATTCAAAAGGGGGTGATACACCCAGAAAAGAGATATTGTAAGGGTAATCATATTCTAAGAACAAAATAGTGTATTTTAAAAATATGAAAATACATGTTGTTGGTGCAACAATATATTTTGTGTTATTATGTTGCCTGGCACAAAATATATGGTTGAAACAACAATATATTTTTTAGATTTTTTTAGGGCAATCATATTCTAAGAACAAAATACTGTATTTCAAAAATATGAAAATACATGTTGTTGGTGCAACAATATATTTTGTGTTATTATGTTGCCTGCCACAAAGTCTATGGTTAAAACAACAATACATATTTTTCTTTTTTTTATTTTTATTTACATTAACTAGTAGTAAATACAAAGTTAATAAGAAGGTAGCATTGGCTACTAACGCCATCAGCTATATATTTTTAGATTTTTAAAATACACTATTTTATTCTTGGTTTTTTTGGTTTTGTATGGTTTTTTATTCAAACTCTCATGATTGGGATCGTTGACTTCATATAAAATTGTTGGCTTCTTATAAATAAAAAAAATCAAGTCTCTTCTACCATAAGGGCGATTTGTAGAACGACGATCAAAACTTGGATGGTATATTTCACCTGCTTTATTTTTTAAAATCAAAAAAATATATAGGAGCCTATTGTGGTTATCAACCCATTCATTTAATATTTTGCGATAACATTTGTGATTCAATTTTTGGATTTCATAAATTACTTTAGAAAACGTTGTCTATCGGCAACTTCAAAATAGTTTGTAGATCAAGTGCTGGGATTTTTCTTTATCTTATTCCAACGACCAACAATTTCAATAAAAATAAAATTTAAAAATTATATTGGCTGTTCTTTTCATTAAACAAAAATATATGTATTAATAAAGTTAACAAAAAAACATTATCGTAAAAAAGTTTTTCTCCATTTTATTTGAGAAATTTTGGGGATTTTTGGATGATAGAGGATTGTTTGTTTTTAGAAATATTTTCGGGGAGTAACAGAGAATATGAGTCAAATCGTATACTATACCTTTGACCTGCAATAGGGCGTTGTATTTTATCTCAGCTGCTGGGTTTTTTGCCACACATGTATATTCACCGGAATGTGAAGCAGATAGCGAAGGTATGCTTAACAACGACGAATACTGATCTAACATGGTAACATTTGCGCCCAATAGATCGGGCAATGGTTCACCATCCTTAAGCCATGTTAATTTCAAAGGTGGATCGCCGCTTGATACACCACAAACGGTGCGGGTGCGCATACCTTCCGCTAGACCGTCTTGAAAAACGAATGGTTCTATGATAGGTGGTACTGCAACAAGACCGAAAAAAAGAAACGAAAACAAAATATACAACTGATCCATGGAAAAACACAAACAATAAAAACTGTTCTCATAATTTAAGATGTCTCTCGAGGGCATTGTGGACGATTTTTGTAGTTCCATGTTATTCGTAGGTTTCACTGACGGTCTTCGATGATGCTGATGGGTGATGTCGCCGCTGATATGAATGTTGAATGCAATATCTATACACGAAGTTACGTTTCAATGCTGTGGAACATAAAATGTTTTTTATGATTAAATCTATATAAAAATACATAATTTGTTGTTGTTTTAATTAACTGCAGCGCTTTCAAAAACTCGTTATGGAATAACGTCTATTTTTGTGTTTTTTATAATTTATTTTTTCATGTCTGTTTTGTATTTTTCCACAAAAAAAGCTTTTGTTTCTGGCCTGAATAAATACATAAATAAATCTTCGCAGTGGTTTTTTCTTTTCGATTCATTCAATAAAATATGTACGTATGTGAAAAAATAGTGTATTTACACATGTAGGTATGTATGTAAAAGGATATATACGTTGTGGTGATTTTTTTCGATTACCATTTTAATGAATACACAACACATATCTTTAACAAACAGAAGTACAAAAACAATTTAATAAAATTTATATATAAAAACATTTATGAAAAAATGAATTCAACTACATAAATGAATTTATTGTATATAGAGTGTTATATAAATGTGTATATAGTATAGAAACAAATATAGTGAAAAGATTTAATAAAATCGACATATGATAAACTCATTTGCTTGTATATAAAATTATGTGTTTGCGTATAGATATTTTTGTTGTTGTTATATTGCTAATATTTTATATGTAAATGTTTTCAAAAAAAGTTAATTTACATTTAGTTATAGATAGATAAGTAAATATTTTTGTGCATTCAATTAAATTTTTTTTTTATTAAAAAAAGTTACATATTAAAAAGAGAACATTCATATGAATACAAAATCTTCAACTCTCTCTCTAGTGTACAGTAAAAAGTTGAAAAAAGTTAACAAAATTCAAAAAAAAAATATTTGAAAATTTTGAAATTGAGATAAATATATTTAAAATAATTTTTGTTTTGTCTATGTTTGAGACAACATTTTAACATCACATACGTCAGCATGAAATCAATTATTAAAACATCTTAATAGAACAAATCAATAATAAAAATTACACTCCCTAGGGCGGTAGGCCTATTATGTAACTGTTTTAAAATTTCGACAACATTGTCGACACTTTAAATTGTTTGCACTGAGTATTTCGATTTTCCTCGCCAAAATCCTAATTTAGTTGTCGTCAACAATTGTTAATTTCTATATGAGATTCGATTGCCATTATATTAAAACCAAGGAAACCAAAAAAAAAAATAGGTCAAAGTATTTGAAACTCGGAGTGGCGCGATCTAAATGCGAACATGGTTATCAATTTTGGAAAATATGTCATTTTTGCAAATTTCTGGAGAAAGAAGTGTATTTTTCACTCAAACTATAGGGGTAGGGTTGTTGCCTATAAGAAGCGGTTTTAATAAATTACCATAGCGTCCACACGAAGTGAGCTACTTTATTTTTCCTGGATGAGAGTGCCTTCTTTCAGCCCATATAAACATTTCTACCCGTCCCGCACCCGTGGGTGCCACCGTGGTGCAATGGTATGCACGCCCGCCTTGCACGCAGAAGGTCGGCGGTTCGATTCCCCGGCCAAGCAACATCAAACATTTTTCAACGGTGGCAAAATACCCCTCAGTAATGTTGGCGACATTTCCTGAGTATTTCAGCCTTGAAAAACTTCTCCACAAGTGGTGTCTTAAGACACGCCGTTCGGACTCGGCGATAAACAGTAGGTCCCATATCATTGAGCTAAATATGAATCGGGGTGCACTCATTGATATGAGAGAAGTCTCCCTTGTCCCGTATGGGATGTTGTGGAACAATGTTTTTTTGTTACCCGTCCAGCCCCGTTCCGTCCGTTTAACACTTTTTTTAATTTATTGAAATTACTTGGGTAAAAATATGTGTTTATACCGTACACCACTATGTGGGGAGGGTATTATAAGATAGGTTTGGCCAAAATGTTTGTAACCATCGAAATAATCGTCGGAAACCTTTACTTATACCCAGCAAAAAAAAAAATCCTCCTATCTCTGTCTAATTTTCATATACGGTCAGATCGAATGTAATAATGGTCTATCCATTATTTGTTGGCCTTGTTTTGGACATTTGATGTTGCCGACGAATATATGGATTGCGATTAAAGTTCAAAAGTATTGCAGAGGAGGTACTTAAAGGAATAGACCGACATAGTCCATTATGGAAGTGTATCTTATTTTGGGAGTCATATCTTTTCGATAGATATCACGTCCAGTAGTCATTTCAGTGGGTCATTGTATAACTTATGAACCAGTATGCAAGGAAGCATGGACTTGTCCACGGAAAACATAATACCACTGTAAGCAGGACAACAAGGAACAGCATCGGTATACACTTGTAAACGATCTTCGAACAGACTGTTAAACTTTTTAAGAGATTCAAAGTTTTGACCAAATTTGTTCAAGAGAAATCGTGCATACCATTTAAGTGAAATTTTTTAAATATTCGGGGGAAGTACCTGAAGTTGTGGACCGGTATTACCTATCTTCGAACTGAAAGTATGACAAAACATGAGGAAGGCCAAATTTTTGACCAAATCGGTTAGTTCGAGAGTTATCGTTCTCTCCAGCCACTACATATGGTACCATAGGGTTTTTTTTGCACGTTTCGGACTGTTTTCTCAAGAAGTGTGGACTTGCCCCTGAAAAAGCTTTTGCCGTCGTAATTGAGTCATCGAATGCAAGTTGCATCAACAAAAATCAAAGTGATTCGAGAGCAGGTGTTAAAGTGAATTTATCCAAAATTTTGTGTGGGAGGTACCCAAAGGAGTGGACGAATATAGTCTATCATCGAACCTGATCTATATCTGGTAAATATATTTGGATGTGTAAAGTATGGACCAAATCGGTCACTCCCATCAAGAGTTATCGAGCGCACAAATTTTCCGAACATTTCCGAACTTTTGTGGGGGAGGTACCGGAAGGAGTGGGGCGATATAACCCATCTTAGAACTTGAACTAAGTTTGGACAAACTGTTGTGAATGACAAATTTTGGACAGAATCGGTTGATCCGTTCGAGAGTTATCGTGCGCTCCAGCCAGACGGACGGACATGGCTCCAAATTGTCTAAAACACATTTCGTCCAAAAATACGTGGGGTCTAAAACCGTGATTTCGATGAGGCAAATTTTTCCCGTATGAAAGTTAGCATAAATATTGAGGGTATAAAACTAATTCTTGCAATTTTTTTGGTTTTGAACTTTTTGTAAGAGCAATTCAACAATAAAAGATAAAATCGTTGCTTAAACTTTGTGGTTTTCAATTTTTGTATATTTTCTCTAACACGTTTGTGTAATGAAATATTTTGAATACCATAACAATTGCAAATTCTTTATTATGTTTAAAATTTGCATAAAACTATACCAGTGTTCGTGATAAAATTTCTGTTAGTTAAAATTATTTTCAACTGGTCTCTTCCTACAAATTTACTTCACTTTGAATAAGAGATATAGCCGTTAGATAATAAGCCGTAGCACTATCTCAGCTAAAATGTGTATTGAACAAATACGATTTTTTCTGCCGATTATTCTTTGAACAAAAGCAGAAGAAACGCAATTCTATTTTGTGCAAAATAGGGCGCTATGGGACAAAGAAGTTCTCCCGATAGATGCATATTTCTAGAAAATTTTCTATTTCCATCTTCGATTGAATTGGTATCAGTCGGTTTAGCTGGCAGGGATATATCCTTAACCTGTGTGAATTGAATGGACAGATCGAATACCGGCTACATCATCAAAATACTTTTTGCAAAAAACTATGTAAGAGAATTTTCAGAAATGTGTCGCCCTTTTTGAACTCCTTCCAGTATTATTGGTATGATTAAGAGCTGTTGGACTATAATGTCAGGAAAGATAGTCTTGCCAACGAAAAACATAATATCGGTGCAAACAGTACCACAAGGAGTATCTTCAGTAAAATTATCAAAGGATCCTCGAACAGAGCTTAAACAGCACTTTAACAAAAATGTTGAACCTTTGTGAGGGAGTCACTCTAAAAAGCGTATCGATACGGCCCATTTTCGAGCTTAAACTATGTTTGGACAATGTATTACTAAATCCAAAATTTGAAACAAATCGGTTACTCCGTTTAAAAACATATCGAGCGTACAATTTTAACGAAAATGTTTGAAACTTTGTGGGGAAGGTACCGAAAGGAGTGGACCGATAAGCATTAGCAAACCCAGAATATCATTTCATTAACACATCCACTATTGGATTTCAGATATTCTTTGTGACAAGATTTACTATTAGGCAACAACATTTATTTTTTCCAGGATTGGGCACCAACAAGTCTTTGGGGTAATAACTACGATTGGTTTCTTTATGAAAATAACAACGATTGAATTTCTGCAACAATTTACAAGCAGTTGCTTAGAGATGCCTACAAGCTAGCCAGTTTGTCACACATTTCAACTTGAATTAAATTGAAAGCGGAGGAAACAACTCAGTTGCCATTGTATTTAATGAAGACATTTCAAAATTTTTGTTGATGTAAAAAAGTTCTTATTACACTGTGCAACATTCTTAAGCTAATCTTGTGCAAACAATTTAAACTGAGGATTTTTTGAAAGTACAGACCCAAATAGGGATTTGTTGTGTCAGATCCAGCATGGATTTTATGGCCCCATCTAAACATGGTTAAATATTGACTTTTTAAAGCAATTCGGGGCTACATCTCTGACACCAACAAAAATCTTCTTCTGACCACTGAAGCAAATTTTTAGCTGTTTATCGATACAGAGTCGGCGAAAAAGGGAACTGATGAAGTTGTTTCGCCCGCAACTAATCAATTTCATATCCACTTTAAAATATTTTGTTGTTATTCAAACAATTGAATTACAACAAAATATGGACTTAAGCTGAAATAAACACAAAAATGTAAAATTCCGCAGTCCAACAATAAAAAACGCCAACAACAATAATAGGCATCAGCACGGCCTTGTTGACTAATGCGTAATGCAAAAACAACTTTCTTGCTGTTTTACCCCCGCTTATTGAAGCAACATTCCTATGTTCGTATTCTTTGCGAAGCAAAGGCTACATAAAAACAGTGGTGGATATAAAATTCTTTAGTTCGACTCAAATTGTAGGGTAAACAGCTTTAGGGCCATACAGCAAATTTCTCATTTTGTTCAATTTGCTAGATGGCTTTATTGACCTGTTTATCGATACAGAGTCGGCGAAAAAGGGAACTGATGAAGTTGTTTGGTGACAACTGAAACTATAGTATTCCCTACCCTTCGCCCGCAACTAATCAATTTCATATCCACTTTAAAATATTTTGTTGTTATTCAAACAATTGAATTACAACAAAATATGGACTTAAGCTGAAATAAACTCAAAGATGTAAAAACAATAACAAAATATTGTATTGTATTGATTGTAGTATTTCCCTTATTTACTTACTTACCTCGGACATGCTGAATGTGTCCTTTTGTTAGAGTAGTACCTCACTGTGTGATGCATTGTGTTTTTCATTTATGATATACGCGTTTAATTTTAATTTTTTAGTAATTAATAGTACTTTAAGTTTTTTTCTCTTCATTATGTTACTATTGTATTTATTTTGGACGTTTGTCCTTTTGTTGGAGTAGTGAGTCACTGGTTTAAGCATTTTGTATTTCATTAATTGGCCTGTTGGCTTTGTTATACATGTTAAATTGAATAAATAAATAAATAAATAAATAAATATTAAAGAAATGAAGAACTCGAAAAACTACATTTATTATATCAAATTTTATAATATACACGGTGCGCCTTAATAAATTTTAAATGAAAGGTGCTTACACCTGGGAAGTTTTTACGGATTGTGAAACTACAATGTTCATAGATGAAAAAAATCAAAAAAAAAGAAATCGCCGGAGGGATTTTCAAATAAATCGCGGTCAAAGTTCAACTTGTTAGGCCTTTATTATGTTTTCACGATTTTGTCTTGGAAACCGCAATCCCTATCAAAATGGGATTAGAGCTGATGTTGTAGCGGGGAATATTCTCTACAAAATTGACCTTAATATCATTTTCGTAGGTTTTTCCATTTTTGAGATATAGAAATTCAAATTGGGACAATGCAATGACTGTAACGTCTCCTTATAAAACAATAACAGGAAGGGGGCACCTTAACTAACTTTAAATGGAAACCGCTTACTCCTGGAAAGTTTTTGCGGATTCTGATACAGCAATGTTTCTAAAAAAAAACAAAAAAATCGCTGGAGGGATTATGAAATTAATCGCGGTCACAGTTCACATTTTTAGGTCTATTTTAGGTTTTAAGGATTTTGCTTGGAAACCGCAAGTCCTATCGAATTGGAGCTGAAGAAAATGTTGTAGCTGTGAAAATTCTCTAGAGGATTCGCCTTTATGATTTGTTCCCATGTTGACCCATTTTTGAGCTAATGAAGCTCAGGTTATATTTTTAGATTTTTTATTAGGGTTTCGCGATTTTGCTTGAATACGGCAAGTCTTATCGATATGGAACCTGAGAAAAACTGATACCTGTAAAAATTCTCTACATGACTGGCTTGTGTAATTTTTTCTAGGTTGTACCAATTTTTAGATATTTAAGTTTAAGTTGGGAAATTGAAGTCATGACATTGTTTTATAAGGAGACCGTACAGTCAGTGCATTGTCCCAAAAATGGTAAAACTTACGAAAATAACATTAAGGACAATCTTGTGGAGAATTTTCACTGCTACAACATATACTCTAATCCTACTTCGATAGGGCTTGCGGTTTCCGACCAAAATCGTGAAAACATAATAAAGCCCGCGATTTATTCGAAAATCCCTCCGACGATTTTTTTCGTTTGTAGTTTCAGAATACGCAAAAACTTCTCAGGTGTAAGTACCTTTAATTTAAAATTATTTAAGGCGCACCGTGTATATCTAAAAATTCCATAATTTGTATACATTTCGCACCATATCTCCAAAACTGTTAAATATTTCTTAATATTTTCTTTTGGAAAAATATTCGCTGGAATGTAATACGCAAACAACTCTTCAAAACATGCCGTTTTTTTAAATGTATCTATCACTTTGTTTCTAATATATTTTTAAACGACAATTTAATAAATATGTGAATAATGTGGTGAAATCCGGAATACGAGAATAAACTGTTGGTGTGAACAATGTTTGAAATATGTGTTGTAAAAGATATGATACAAAATACTCCTGCAACAATATGCAAAAAAGCCCCTCTGTGGGGCCCCATCTACCTCCAAAATTTCGTGACTATCCGATCAAAATTTCAACCTGTAGCGTGTTTACAAAAAATGGAAAAATTGGATATATTATTGACTTTTGCGATATCTCGGTTATTTGCCCACTTACGCCAACATGCTTTGCATCCATATAAAGGGGATCTTTTCTTCTTGCATTGACGGGCTTTCCCTTTGGAATACTCCTTCAAAAAGCGGAGATGTTTGCATAAGAAACAACGTTGACTTTTCTCTATATAAGCTTTTTGCTTATTCCGATTCCTGAATACTATTCGACCATCACCAAACTTAATAGGCTTCGTCCTCTGAGGGGCCCGCATCAACTCCTAAAAAATTCGTGAACATCCGATCTAAATTGCGACCTGTAGCCTGATTACAAAAAAAAAAAAAAACGGAAAATGGGATGTATCACCGACTATTACGATATCTCTATTGTTTGACCACCTACGACAACCTACTTTACATCGTTGTAAAGGTGATAATTTCTACTTTCCTTGCCAGGAACTGCTTTTGATATACCCCTTATAGATGCGGAGATATGCGCTTTGAAATAAAACGTTGACGTTTTCGCCAAATAAGTTTTTTGCCCATTCCGACCCCTGAATATTATCCGACCATCACCAAAATCAATAGGCTTCTTCCCCTCCGAGACCTTCATCAACACCCAAAATTTGGTGACGATCCGATCAAAATTGCGACGGACGGACACACATCCATATCGACTCAGCTCGTCGAGACATTCATTTTGGTATATATAAGTATGGGTCTACGGCCATTATTTCGATGCGTTACCAACTTTTTGGCCAAAAACAACTTATAATACCCTCCCCACATAGTGGTGTAGTGTATAATTAGGGTTTTTGTGGTCTCAATAAGTACTTTCAAAAAATTCATACTAGAAGTTGTTTGCATTTTCAGTGTTGCATAGTGTTATTTTATATCATATATAATTTTTTTCATATAACATATCGCTCATTTACTCAAAGAGTGGCATAACTCAAAAAATGCGTTTTCTGAGTTAGCAATTTCTTTTTTTTTACGACTTCTATTTTACCTTGTGTCAAATTTTCATGTCGATATCTCTAAAACTCAACGAATTACAATTCAACAAAAAGGTTTTTTAAGTTTATGAAGCACTAAAACACTTTAAATCGTGCTTGATCTTGCACAGAAAATTAGCATTGATTTCTGGCTAGCTGTTTACAAAATATGGTCCAAGTAGTTATTTTAGTTTTTGAGTAATAATCTTTTTAAATTGGGCAAATTGGGCAAATTTCAATTGCCAACTTAAAACCCGTTTTTCTCGAAACTGGGTTTTTTGAGATGTGTCACTCTTTGAGTAAATGAGCGATATACATATATTAAAAGTGGTTTGTGCGTGAACTTTTGCCATATTTAAATGGAATAAAAGTTATTTTATTTATTTTTAAAAGATCTTTGATTCGTGCTGCAGGAAACAAGTTTTGAGAAAAAATGTCAAAAAGTCATAACCCTATATATAATTTTGGGTCATATAACATATATATGTACTAAAAGTGGTTTGTGCGTAAACTTTTGCCATATTTAAATGGAATAAAAGTTATTTTATTTATTTTAAAAATATCTTTGATTTGTGCTGCAGGAAACAAGTTTTGAGAAAAAAGGTCAAAAAGTCATAACCCTAATGCACATAATCCTTGTACGCCACCAGTCTTGAATAAAATATGCTTATTAATGTTTTATATATTGGAAAATAATGTTTCCCTGAATTTTTCCCTTTCCTTAAAGAAGCTCAATATCAAGTATTTTTCCCAGGCCAAATATTTTTAGAGAATAAAAAGAAGAAAGAATGTTTATGAACTAACATTACCCATTTAATCGGCTTTTAATTTGTTGCAAAATATCGTGGGTATACGACCCTTCGGTTATATTTATTTCAATTTCAAAACTCATTATCATATTTATAACACTTATAATTAAAAATTTATGTGTATGGAAAATTATTTACATAAAAATATATGCACACACAAACATATGTATTTGTGTGTATGCATATATTTAAATATTATACGGTGTAACAAAAAAATTAATTAAAAAACATTACATACAAAGTGAATACTGGTTATTGGGTTCAGTCTATATAATAGTGATAGAACAAAAAAAAAAAACAAAAGTACTATGTAGAAGAAAACAATGCCATTTTTTGTTTTGTTTGTTTGACAGAATCATTTGTTTACCGTTAACCAATAACGACTGGGAGTTTTCCACCTCTGCTGCTGAATTGCGTACCACACACGAATAATTGCCCGTATGGTCGGAACCTAGATTTTCAATGACCAGAATGCTGTTGTATTGATCCACTTGCTTGACGGACATATGTTGGGTGGCGTCGATTGGTCGATTGTCTTTGCGCCATGACATGGTCAGCGGCAAATCACCCTTGACAACGGAACAGGTCAGTGATGCTCGGTCGCCCATGTTTAATTGCAATTGTGATGATTGAAAAGGACTCAATTTCGGCGGTACTGTGAATTGAAGGTATTGTACGGTATGTTTTTTGGTTATAAATGAAGTGAAGCAGTAAAGCGTAACAACAAAAAAAAAACGAAATCAAAAAATGCATGATTGAACTGTATATCGGCAAATGCAAATGACATTTTTCATTTGTTTATGCAAATTTAGAAGCAAAATAAAATCAATTAAAAATGAGTATTTCATTAAATTGCAAATGAAAACAGCGCTGTGGAATAATAGTATTTTCCGAGGTAAATTCTTCTTGTGGTGACCTTTTTTCGGCCCTTTTACGTCATTGTATATATCCAAAGAGGCGTTGGCTCACTGTTTACAACTAAATATTATTTATTATGAATTTCAAGTTATTGTACTTTAATTTCCAATACTTATGTATGAAGGGAAAATGTATGTTGTATGATGTTGCATATACTAACCAATTACTGTTACTTCACCACTGCGCCTAGCACTGTGCCCTTGTTTGTTGCGTGCCCAGCATGTATAGACGCCTGAATCGGTGTTTTTCTGTACAGGCGTTATCGTCAATGATCCGTCCGGTTGCACACGTTGCCGTATATCATCAGGCAATTCACGGCCACCACGTTCCCAGTGAATTTCCTCAATGGGATAACCAGCCACAGGACATTTAAGATTTAAAGTTTCTCCTGAAACTGCAGTTACTTTAGGAATAATTCGTATGTAGGGAAGACCTGCAAAGAGCACGGAAATTATTTTTCATTTAATTTTTTTAATACATATGAATGTGCATATCATATCTGTTCATAATAAAAGACAGAGATGTAGAGTCTTATTCAGTGCTTGCAGGACACTGCAGTTTTTGAAAAATATTTTACTTAAGAATTACTGCCGTTATTATGTGTTTATATACAAATGTTAAAAAAAGTATATTTTGCGGTCTTAAAAAATTTCGAACCATAATAGAACTTACCATAAATATTTAAACGTGCAGAATGTTGAACACGACCAGCTCGATTTTCTGCAATGCAAGAATACTCTCCACCATCCTCTACCATGACATGAGTGATATTAACGTGACTGATAACATCGCCGTGAACTGTGATATATTGACCAATCATAAATCTGCAAATAAAAAGAAAGTTGTTTAGTGACGGAAAATTATGGATCAATTAGAGAATTCAAATTCGTAATTACGTAAGTAAGTGTCCCAAAACAAGAAATGTTGGGGATTTTAAGTACAATTTTTAACCGAACTAGCTGTACATAATGCAAAAATGTTTATAAAACAAATTATATAAACATTTTATCAACAACAGGGGTAACTTAATTTTAAATACTTCATTAAAGCGCAATTCGGTTTATACAAATACTCGTAGAAGGAAAGCAAAAATTGGGACACAGCATTGTATTCCATAGCAGTTTCCAGTCCATTGAATGTGAACTTAGCGGTTAAGATCGCCTGAAATCGTTAACTACACGCAGAAAAATATATGTTAGAAATATATTGGGTCCAAACAAATATTTGTTTGGGACTGATTGCAAACAAATATATATTTGCAAAATTTTGTAACATATCTCAATTTTATATGTTTAGGTACCAACATATTTTTTATGTTAGAACATATTTTTAATGGGTGGAGAGAGGATGTTTGTCAAAGAGAGTAACAACCGTGCTCTCGCGGCTGCGGAATGCTGTTTTATAATAAAGAGCAGTATGTATGTATAATAGAAGACGTAGAAGCGAAAAGGGGGCTTTGGTGCTTTGGTGGCGTGTATACGCCAAGTATTGTTGTTGTTAACCAACGTATGGTATAAATTATCTTGTTCTTTTCTTTCAGTTTTTTTAAATACCATCGTGGAGTTAAGACGGTGAAGTGAGTGAATAAATCAGTGTTTTGTTTTTTCTTAAAGAAACGGTGCTTTTTAGTAAATTAAATGCCCAATACATTTTATAATTGAATCGAAAAGGTGAGTGGAATTATTTTCTTGGACAAGGAGGAAATCGGATTTAATATTGGTAATTATGTACATACATAATATGTATATTTGAAATATCGTACATCCATCGAGGCTGATCCGCTGCGAAAGATTTGATAAACGACACAGGTGATGGATTAAATTTCCCACAACGTTTGATCAGGAAAGGTATAATGAGAACTGCTCGAAAACCGTTCAAGCGAATGAGTCGTGGTTTTAATTGTGCGAGGACCGTTTATGCGCTGAAGTTAATCTATCAATGAGTTCCTGTTATTGTTTTTTTTTTTTTTTTTTTTTTTGCGTCACGTTTGATCAGAGGAAGTATGACCAGAACTGCGCGAATACCGTTCAAACGAAAAAGTTCAAGCGTAAAACTCCAGATATTGTAATTTATCAACGAGGAACTGTGATTCAAGATAATGATTCCATGCCGGCCCTTTGTGTAAAATGAAAAGCAGCGAGTGTGCTGAATACGCATCGAAAATCGCTAAAGTATTCATAGACCGAACAAATGCGAATTAATGATATTTCTGTTGTAAGAGGAATTGCAAAAGAAAAAGCCTTTGAAAACATTTGTCTTAATGATTACCTGATGTTTGCTGAAGTTTGGAGGCTATGAGTATGCCAAGTTGACAGCCTAACAGAACCCGAGTTGATGTGAAAATAATAAAACAGCAAAAATCACGCAACAACAAAATCCTTTGGTGGAATTTTTCATGGTACCGAGAAAAATCTCTACAGAAGAAATGCGATGGCAATTATGGACAACAGAACGTGTGGTAGCCGACGTCTAGTGGAGAAGAGAAATTGACTCCAAGGTTACCGGCTATTGCTGTGTGCAATGACCGGTCAAATGGAGAAGAAGACAAAGGAAAATGTGTTTTTTCTTTTCAAGAGATTAAGGAGAACTGTAGTTCTGAATCAAACTGAAGTTATGAATCGGAGAAGGTGTCTCCGGTGAGTTAAAATCGAAGCTTTTCAATTCAAGTGGAATTGAATGTCATCAAATGTTAAAGAAAATCTGTTAAGAAGTGGACAATTTGGTATTGTCCGAAATTGTGAGAACGCAGTTGGGATTGCCATTCCAATTGTATTGTATCTACACAGGAATTCGTGTCTGGTTATTATAACAAGTAAACCAATGTAAAATCCAAAAATGTAAATCCATTACATATATTTCACACCTAAAGAGGAGCGTTCAACGATGTTTCTAAAAATATATATATATTTTTTTCTTTTTAAAAGTGTGACTTTTTACAAATTATTTCATTCAGTTTTTCTTTTATTAAAGTGAGTTATGTATTTCTTTGGAATTTTGTATGTACCTATGTGTCTGTTGTAGCTTTGCCTTTCAATGTGTACTTATATGATAGAGATAGCCAGTGAGCTCTTACTGAGAGCAAGTGAGCATGCATTTCAATGTGTTTATACCATATTTCAAATATAAATATGTATGTATGTAATTACCAGTATTAAATGCTATTTATTCCTTGTCCAATATAATAATTCCATTTACCTTTTCGATTCAATTACACTGTGTGTAATTTTTTGAGTTATGTTTTATTAACCACATTCTGACTCCACAATGTGATAGAACGCCAAAAATGAGAAGACACGTGTCTCGTCGTTTTCCCCTTTCTCATCAACTTTCGCGGCTATATGCCTCCAAAGGTTTGATGCTTTGCTGTAAAAAGGGTCAATTAGTAAGGACTTTATCTTCCAAACCGTTAGGAGATTTGAATTTATCTCGGAGGCAAAGTTGTAACTCTTGTCTTAAATAACAAAAATTGTGAACACATATAACCCATCAAAATTCATCTACAAGGTCAAAATCGCCATGGTCAAATTTCTTTTAAAATTTTTCTCAAGGTTTGTTATACAGCTATCAAACCGATCAAATTTGAAGCAAACAACCAATTTCAAAAATGTACCTCAGATCTCAATAAACATCTGTCTAGAATATACGAACCCTGAAGGAACAGGTCTTAATGGTCAAAATAGCAAAACAAATGCGATTTTTATCCTCTTTTCTCGGCTTCTGCTCCATAGATATTAAACCTTTCAAAATTCAAGAAAACAATCAAACACATTAGTGTAGCAAAGGCTTCAATAAACAACTTTCTGGAATATACGAAATGTCTATAAACGGTTCTTAATAAAATAAAATAAAATAAATAAAAAATAATAAAATAAAATAGCAAAAATCTTTTAAAAATATCACATTTTTATAGTTTTTTCTCCGACTCTGGTCCAAAGATACGCAACCGCCCAAAAATTAATTAATTAAAATAAAAAATAATTAATTAATATACCTTAGATTTACAAACATGTTTCTAAAACAAATTAAGATTCTAGGAACGATTCTTCAAGCCTAAAATTAGATTAATTTAGATCATTCCTTCATGTTCAGGTCCGTAAATAACAAACCTTTCAAATTTCCGTGAGTTTTTAATGGTTTGCTATTTCCATACCTGAATGTTAAAAAAAAATTAATTGTTCGTGTATTTCAGCCCTAAGAAACATTCCTAGAATCGTCATATGTTCTAAAAAGTTGTTTATTGAAATCTTAGGTACCTTTTTTGTGATTTTTGGGCGGTTGTGTATCTTTGGACCAGAGTCGGAGAAAAAAGTATAAATATTTGATATTTTCAAAAGATTTTTGCTATTTTTACCATTAAGAACCGTTCATAGACATTTCGTATTTTCCAGAAAGTTGTTTATTGAAGCCTTTGCTACACTAATGTGTTTGATTGTTTTCTTGAATTTTGAACGGTTTATCATCTATTGAGCAGAAGCCGAGACAAGAGGATAAAAATTTTTTTGCTATTTTGACCATTAAGACCTGTTCCTTCAGGGTTCGTATATTCTAGAAAGATGTTTATTGAGATCTGAGGTACATTTTTGAAGTTGGTTGTTTGCTTCTAATTTTGTCGGTTTGATAGCTGTATAACAAAACTTGAGAAAAATTTTAAAAGAAATTTGAACATGGCGATTTTGACCTTGCAGATGAAATTTGATGGGTTATATGTGTTGACAATTTTTGTTCCTTACGACAAGAGCTACAACTTTGCATCTGAAATAAATTCAAATTTCCTAACGGTTTGGAGGATATAGTCCTGACTAATTGACCCTTTTTACATTAAAGCATCAAACCTTTGGAGGCCTATAAACGCGAATGTTAATGAGATAGGTAAAACGGCGAGACACGTGTCTTCTCATTTTGGTGTTCTGCGGTGTTAGAACAGGGTTAATAATTTTCGTGATGCACAGTGTTATAAAATGTATTGGGCGTTTAATTTACTAAAAAGCATCATTTCTTTAAGAAAAAACAAAACACTGATTTATTCACTCACTTTACCTTCTGTACTCTACGATGGTATTTAAAAAACTGAAGAAAAAAGAAGTAGATTATTCATACCGCTTTTTCCTTTCCTCTTCTCTTGCTACGTTGGTTAACAACAACAAAACAAGAAACACCCGTGTTTGACGCATACACGCCACCAAAGCCCATTTTTTCGCTTCTACGTCTTCTATTATACCATACCAACAGCTCTTTATTATAAAACAGATTCCGCAGCCGCGAGAGCACTGTTGTTACTCTCTTTGACAAACATCTTCTCTTCACCCATTAAAAATAAGTTCTAGCATAAAAAATAAGTTGGTACCCAAACATATAAAATTGAGATATGTTACAAAATGTTGCAAACATATATTTGTTTGGAGCCAAACAAATTATGTTTGGATCCAAACATATTTCCCCCATATAACGATACCTCCCGTTTTTCGATATTTTGAGGGTTTTAATTGCATTTTGACTGAATTACCTGTAACTTGATATTTGAGATTCCCTGTAGTCTCGTAACTTCTCCACTAAGAATTGTAAATATTGGTCCATGTTTTGGAATAGCCTCCATATAACAACGGTACCTTCCGATTTTCTGTATTTTGAGAGTTTTGTCTATGTTTTTTGACTGAACTACTTGTAATTTGATATTTGATAATCCCTTCACTAAGAAATTTAACCACTGAAAATGTTCAACATAGTTCCATGTTTAGGTAGAGCTCCCATATAACAATACCTACCGATTTTCGATATCTTGAGGGTTTTAGCTAAATTTTTTGACTGAACTACCCGTAGCCTTATATTTTAGACTCCCTTAGTCACGAAACTTCTCTACCAATAATTTTAAACGTATATGCAGTGTAGGTATAACCCCCATATTTTGACAGAATAACCCTTACACGACATTTGAGATTCCCCACAGCCACGAAAGGTTTTAGCTACATTTTCTTGCTGATCTAACCGCAATTTGAAAACTGAGATTCCCTGCAGTCACGAAACTCCTATACCAATGCTTTTGTACTGTCCCAACAACATAAGTTCAATGGTGGAACTGTTACTATTTTGATACTTATCCCTTATTATATTTCCATACAGGGTAATTAATAAAAGGACAGCCCCTAGCAACATTGAATTATTCCAAGGGAATGGAGTGTAATTAATAAGATATTAATAAATGTGTATTACTTTGCAGTACATTCCGTCACTTCCCTTTACCCAATTGTGACACCATATACTGCAATGATGATTCCTAAGAAGTAATTGGAAACTTAATACAGTGTTGAAAGAATAATGCTATACTTGATTTTTGGGCCCTTTGTTACTACCCTTGATCTGATATATTATATTTATTATTATAAAAAATAAATGTAAATATTCATAGCATATCGATTTCGATATTCACCGAATTAAATTAAAAAAACTACTTTTCTTTAATGCAACAACATTTCACACGGTGCTGCAGTGGTATTTTCAACTCCAAACAAAGTTTATCCCTAATGTACAACATATGTACATATGAATATATTATGACAAAGTGATGCATATTGCCTTGTTGTCTGGTATACATGTATTATCTTTTGTTTGCTATGTGATTGAAAAGCTTTTAAGACTAATACGAGTTTATGTTCTATGTGATACAATGTCATTAGCAAAGTCCAATGCAACCTTCAGCTCAAGCCCTTAACATGGCATTCAGTGTAGGTATTATGTTATTTTCTTATACATTATATGTATTATATGTATATATGTACATATGTAGTTTGTAACATATCTATGTCTGATTATCAACATATTCTCATCTCCGACATTAAGTAAGATATTTTGCTGTGATTAATACAAAAACATACGACAATGTCATGGTATATCAGACACAGATGATTACAAAGAAGAATATACAAAATGATACACGTACAGTAATCCAAGGGGAAGTTCACTCCTTACACGTTCGGTAATTAATTTGAAATGCATTGTTTTTTACCATTATTTTTTTGTTTTTTTTCTGTTTCTTCTACAGGGAAATCGTGAACATGAACATAGTGAATGTGAGTAATGGAAAAATAAACATATGGACACTCATTGAATCAGGTTAGAATTATTTGTGAACCTATATTATTTTCAGTCTATTTTGATACGTGCTAGAGTTATCGAGCTTAAGAACTGATTCGATTGTATAAAATTTTAAAATGTAAATCCTAGAAATTATCAACAATTTTTATTATACTTGTATTACGGTGTTTAATTAATCTTCTAGGTATATATTGTCTATAGGAACGATATGAAAAACTCTGCAGAATGGTTCCCCCTGGTTAGATGTCTATTAAAAATTAAATTTTATTTATTATTGACTAGCAAATCCGCTTTGCTTGTTATCCCTTTAATACTTTACAATTAACAAATTTGTATTTTTTACCTCATTTCTTCGGATCTATTGAGGATTTGAAATTATCAGCAAATCTGATCTATAATCTTTAATTTCTCAAAGGGGCTTTGTCAGATTTTTCCGCCCAGTGATGCTCCCTGTTGCTTATCTTTATCCTAACGAGATCTTTTTATACCCTCCACCATATGGAGGGTATAATTAAATTTGCCATTCCGTTTGTAACACATCGAAATATTCGTCGGAGACCCTGTAAGGTATATATATTATTGATCAGCATAAAATTCTATGTCGATTTAACCATGTTCGTCCGTCTGTCTGTTAAAATCAAGATATGTACATCTCGCAATTTTAAAGATAGAGAGTCAATATTTGGTACAGACGTTTTCATTACTTGCAGGATGGTTGGTATTGAAAACGGTGATGATATATCGGTCCACATTTTGATATAGCCCCCATAGAACGGTACCTCCCGATATTCGGTATTTTGAAGGTTTTAACTACATTATCCACCAAAATGTTTGAAATTTGTTAATTAGTCTTCATTGAGGACATAAAACGTTCCACCTGAAATTTGTTGGCATAGGTCCGCGCCTTCATATAGCCCCCTCCCCAAATACCTCCCGATATTTGGTATTTTGAAGGTTTTAGATTCATTATCCCACCAAAATGGTTGAAATTTGGTAGTTAGTCTTCGTGGAGGATATAAAACATTCCACCTGAAATTTGTTGGTATAAGTCCAAATGTTCATATAGCCCCCATAAGCCTTGCTGCGGCGGCGGAGCAAAGTACTTTCGTAGATGAAAGGAAACGAATTATTCCATTCTCTTTCAATTTAATTTTCGTGGAGGGTATAAAAACTTCGGTCCGGCCGAACTTAACGTTTTCTTACTTGTTTTCTAATACTTTTATAAACAACTAGCAAAGTCGAATTCTTCCGCTTATATTATGAAATTTTTAGAAAGTGTTCAGAAATGACAGTTGTGAGATTCTCTAACTGATGTTACCGATAGAAGTCTGTAAAATTCAAATGCTTATGTTTTCGACAACTAACGAAATTTTGCGGTAAGTTAGCAACCATAATAAAGTAACAATAAAAAAGTATCAGTCGGCTTTGGCGACAGCCTATTTGAATTAAAACTTTCATCTACTGTTATATCGAATGTATTTAGAATCTTTTCAGAATTTTGTGGCCTTTTTTGGATATTTGAACTTGCCGACAAAAATGTGGATTCGAATAGAAGTTCAAAAGTGTTGCGGAGGAAGGACTTGAAGGAATGGGCCGACATAGTCCATTATGGAAGTGGATTTTATTTTGGGTGTCATATCTTTTCGATAGATTTTGCGCCCACTAGTTAAAACTTTTGGACCAGTATGCCAGGAAGCATGAACTAGTTCACGGAAAACATAACATCGCTGAAAACAAGACCACAACGAACAGCATCGGTATACATTTCCAAAGGATCTTTGAACGGACCCTAAACTGCACTTAGGCACAAATATTGAAGTTTTGTGGTGGAGGTACCCTAAGAAGAGGACGGATATGGACCATTTTAGAAGTTAAACTGAATTTGGATAAAAATATTAGGAGATCTAAGTCTGTACCAAATTGGTTGCACCGTTCAAGAGTGCATACCATTTTAGTGACATTTTTTTTAAATATTGGGGGAAGTATCGGAAGTTGTGGACGGATATTATCCATCTTCGAACTGAAACTACGTTTGGACCAAATATGACGAAGGCCAAATTTTGGAACAATCGGTTTATCAATTCGACAGTTATCGTGCTATCCAGCCACTACATATGGTGCCATAGGGTGTTTTTACACCTTTTGGGCTCACTTTGCTCTTGAAGCAATTTGAAATGGAAGGTGCTTACACCTGGCAAGTTTTTGCGGATTCTGAAACTACAATGTTCATAGATGAGAAAAATCAAAAAACCAAAAAAATCACCGGAGCGCTTTTTAAATAAATCGCGATTCAAGTTGACATTTTTAGGGGTTTTTTAGGTTTTCACAATTTTGCTTGGAAACCGCAATTCCTATCGAAATGGGACTGACAAAAATGTTGTAGCTATGAAAATGCTCTACAAGATTGGCCTTTATGACAGTTTCGTAGATTTTACCGTTATTAAGATATAGAAGTTCAAATTGGGGCAATGCATTGACTGTATCGCCACCTTATATAGCAATGTCATACATGGTCGCCTTAACTAACTTTAAGCGAAAACCGCTTACACCTGGAAAGTTTTTGCGGATTTTGAAACAGCAATGTTCATAGGCGAGAAAAAATGCGAAAACAAGAAATAATCGCTGGAGGGATTTTTAAATAAATAGCGGTCAAGATTCACATTTTTAGCTTTATTTTAGGTTTTCGCGATTTTGCTTGGGATCCGCAAGTCCAATCGAAATGAGGCTAAAGAAAATGTTGTAGCTGTGAAAATTCTCTAGAGGATTGACCGTTATGATTTGTTTCCAGGTTTTACCATTTTTGAGATATATAGATGTTTGTCACATTTTTTGCATTTTTGTTAGGTTTTCACGATTTGCTTGAAAACGGCAAGTTTCATCGAAATGGCACAAGTGAAAATCTTATAGCTGTGAACATTCTCTACAAAATTGGCTTTCGTAATTTTTTCCTAGGTTTTACCATTTTCGAGACATATAAGTCGAAGTTGGAAAATTGCAGTCATGACACTGTTTTATAAGGAGACGATACAGTCAATGCATTGTCCCAATTTGAAATTCTTTATCTCAATAACGGTAAAACCTGTGAAATTATCATAAATGTCAATCTTGTAGAAAATTTTCATAGCTACAACATTTTCTTCCGTCCCATTTCAATAGGAATTGCGGTTTCCAAGCAAAATTGTGAAAACCTAAAAAACCGCTAAAAATGTCAACTTGAATCGCGATTTATTTAAAAAGCGGTCCGGTAATTTTTTGTTTTTTTGATTCTTTTCATCTATGAACATTGTAGTTCCAAAATCCACAAAAACTTCCCAGGTGTAAGCACCTTCCATTTGAAGTTGTTTCAAGAGCACCGTGGGCTGTTTTCTCATGAAGTATGGACTTACTTGTGAAAAAACGTTTACAGTCGTAATTGAGGCAGCTAATGCAAATTGCATCAACAAAAATCAAAGTGATTCCAGAGCAGGTCTTAAAGTTAACTTATCCGAAATTTTGTGTGAGAGGTACCCAAAGGAGTGGATGTGTAAAGTATGGACAAAATCAGTCACTCAATTCAAGAGTTATTGTGTGCACAATTTTTCCGAACATTTTTGAACTTTTGTGGGGAGGTACCTGAAGGAGTGCACCGATATGGCTTATCTTCGAACTTAAACTAAGTTCGGACAAAATATTACGAAGTCTAAATTTTGGACCTACTCGGTAGATCCATTCGAGAGTTATCTTGCCCTCCAACCTCTAAACATTTTGTCATTAGGGTCTTTGCGTCTTTCAGGCTATTTTTCTCAGGAAATATGGTGTTGGGGGGCAGTGAATACAAGTTGTTACAACAAAAATCAAAGCCATTCGAGAGCAGGCCCTAAACTAAACTTTTCCGAACACACCAAGCACTGCCTTATCTGTTTGCGCAAGTACCCATGCTTCGGAGCAATACATTAGCACGGTCAGTATCAGAGTTTTGTATAGTGTTATTTTTATTTGACGAGATGTGGCTTTGTTTTTAAATTGCTTACTTAAACCATAGTAGCATCTGTTGGCCAGTACAATTCTTCTTCTTATTTCACAACTGATGTTGTTTGTTGTGTTTGTGGCAGTGTCGAGGTAGACGAAGTCTTTAACTACCTCAAAATTATAGGTACCAATTTCAACAGTTGGTCCAAGCTCTGTGGACGCTTTGCGCGTCGACACCATCAATTTGGTCTTTTCGCCGTTTACCGCCAGACCCACTTTCGCAGATTCTCCTTCGACCTTCCCAAAGGTATCAGTTACTTCCTTTACTGATCGTCCCATGATGTCTATGTCATCAACATAAGCTAGTAACATGTGGCTATTGGTGTTAATTGTGTCATTTTGACATTTGCATCTCGTATTACCTTTTCCAGCAAAATGTTGAATAGGTCACACGAAAGGCTGTCTCCTTGTCTGAAACCCCTTTGGTACTGAACTGTTCGGAGAGGTTCTTTCCAATTTTAACTGATGACCTAGTGTCAGTTAAAGTCATCTTACAAAGCCGGATGAGCTTTGCGGGGATACCAAATTCAGACATTGCATGGAATACCTTTGATCGGAGGGGACTGTCGAAAGCTGCTTTATAATCGACAAAAAGGTAATATGTGTCGATCTGCATCTCTTGGGTCTTCTCAACGATTTGCTGCAGGGTAAATATCTGGTCAATGGTGGACTTGCCAGGTCTAAATCCGCATTGGTATGGTCCAATTATTTCGTTGACCATGGGCTTTAGTCGTTTGCACAATATCCCTGACACTATCTTATAGGCAATAGGGAGAAGACTTATGCCCCTATAGTTGGAGCATAAAGTCTTATCTCCTTTCTTGTGGACGGGACACAGGATGCTCATGTTCCAATCGTAGGGTACGCGTTCATCCTGCCAGATGGTGCTAACTAGCTGATGCATACACCGTATCAGCGCGTCGCCTCCGGTTTTAAACAGCTCGGTTGGTAAACCATTGGCTCCTGCTGCTTTATTATTCTTCAGCCGGTTGATGGCTGTTTTTACCTCATCTTGGCCGGGTGGTATACATTCTTACCATCTTCTGGGATTGGATCTGTGGTATCATCGTCTTTGCTACTATTGGATACCAGCAGATTAGAAAAATGTTCCTTCCATATCCTGAGCACGCTATCTGTATCTGTTACCAGATTACCTTGCTGGTCTCTACAGAAGGATGTGCCTGTACCAAAGCCATCTGTTTGATGTTTCACTCTTTGGTAGAATTTTCGGACTTCATTCTGGCTCCAGTACATCTCGATTTTTTCACACTCCCGCTTTTCCATTTCTCTCTTTTTCTTGCGGAAAAGACGTTTCTCTTCTCTCCTTTTCTCCCGATATCTCTCTAGTGCGCTACGCGTTGCTACTGATTGTAAAGTAGCTCTATATGCCGCATTTTTCTCTTCGGTAGCAGCACGACACTCCTGGTCATACCATGAATTCCTTTGTGGAGGTCTCTGGAATCCAAGTATGGATTTTGAGCCTGTTTGCATGGAGTGGGCAATATGTTGCCATTGTGTTGTTATGTTATCGGGACAAGGAGTGCTCTCATTAAGCAATTGGGCTAGTTGAGTGGAATATGCTGTGGCTATCTGTTGTGTTTGCAGCCTATCGATGTCCAACTTCCGCATTGTGTCTGTTCGTGCTTTATTTGCAACGTTTAGACGGGTACGTATCTTTGCTGCAACAAGGTAGTGGTCCGAATCAATGTTTGGGCCTCGGAACGATCGTACATCCAACACGCTCGATGAATGTCTTCCATCTATCACAACATGATCAATTTGATTACTTGTTCTTTGATCTGGAGACAGCCAGGTGCCCTTATGAATATCGAGATGATTAAATCTGGTACTGCTAACTACTATGTTTTTTGCAGCTGCAAAGTCTATCAGCCTCATACCATTGTCAGATGTTTCACTGTGGAGACTGAATTTCCCGACTGTTGGGCCAAAGATATTCTCCTTTCCAATTTTGGCATTAAAATCGCCTAGAATGATTTTAATGTCATGGGCAGGGCAACGGTCGTATGTTTCTTCTAAGCGCTCGTAAAATATATCTTTGGTCTGTTCGTCCATTTCTTCAGTGGGAGCATGAGCGCAAATGAAGCTGATTTTGAAGAAATTAGCTTTTATTCAAATTGCAGCAAGTCTTTCATTCACTGGGGTGAAGCTGGACACCCATATATATTTTCGGCCGATTTCACGTATTTTCTGTACCAAACACGCTATATATGTATGTCCGATTTTGATGAAATTTTGAATGTGTGACTGAATTCGGTCTAGAAATAAATGTGCCAAATTATATCGAAATCGGTTCAGATTTGGATATAGCTCCCATATATATTTTCGGCCGATTTCACGTTTTTGCTGCACCAAACACGCTAAGTGTGACTGAATTCGGTCTAGAAATAAATGTGCCAAATAATATCGAAATCGGTTCAGATTTGGATATAGCTCCCATATATATTTTCGCCCGATTTCACGTATTTTCTGTATCAAACACGCTATATATGTCCGATGTCGATAAAATTTGGAAAGTTTGACTGAATTCGGTTTAGAAATAAATGTGCTAAATTATATCGAAATTGGTTCAGATCTGGATATAGCTCCCATATATGTTTTCGGCCGATTTCGAGTATTTGCTGCACCAAACACGCTAAGTGTGACTAAATTCGGTCTGGAAATAAATGTGCCAAATTATATCGAAATCGGGTATGATTTGGATATAGCTCCCATATATATTTAACATATTCACAGTGGTGTAGGGTATCATATAGTCGGCCCTGCCCGACTTTGATCCTTTCCTTACTGGTTTTATGATAATATACTCTCGAACCAAGGTACATAATCCTGGTTGTAGATTGACTCATATGACGACGTACATACATACTTACATATGTATGTATGTATATTTTATTTTAATCATTACAGTTTCATATGTACATAAATGTATGGATGTATAATGATATTTTCCGCCACGAAAGCTTTTATTATACATTCGTAGAATTCACTGTGCTTTTTGTGAATTCATAGTCCCCAGTGTAAGCAACTGGAATGGTAGCAGCTTGTGTTTTCTATTTGTTCCAAGGTAAGCGACATTACCCTAGATTAATCAGTTTTTTTTTTTGTGTAATGAACAAAATAGCATAGCATACAAACATAACTCTGTCTGTGAGTATTGTAATTAAAAAACTTTAGTTATTGTCAAGTTTAAACAAAAAACTCTGAACTAAAAAAAATACATAAAAACGAGGAGTACATATCAAAAGTCTATTTACATAAAACAAGTAAATGTAGTTATGTTAGGGTTGGACGAACGAACCATTTATACGCTCTACCATAAAGAGAATACAAACAATTTGATAAGAAAGTACGATCAACAAAATATTGCCAAAAATCTGTTTTAATGTAGATAACGAAAATTTTATTGGACCCATTTTGGCGATTTTTATATCCTCCACCATAAAATGGAGGATAGATATGTTATTTGTAACATGTCGAAATATTTGTCGGAGACTCTATAACCGAGTAAAAATTCGGATCCATTATTCATTACGTAACCCATTACAAAGTAATGTAAACAAGCTTCTTTTCCCATTACAAGTAATCTGAAAAGTAATGGGATACTTCTTAAAAAAATTACAATAACTATAAACTGAGTGCGACATGGCCTTGTAAAAACAATGGGGAAGAAAGAGGGTTTGCGAGTAGTTACGGCTGCCAAAAATCCCTTACAATACCCATGATTTTGGGAGGACTTTTTTTGCTGGAAAGGTACATATGTACATTTTTGATAATAATTGTAACTCAATACAACATGTCTCTCTGTATATTTTTTTAGTTAGAGCTGTAGATTATCGGCCTTGGAAGTGAGCTATATAGGTCCATCTGCTATAGAATGGAAGCTTCTCGTTTCCGATATTTTAAAGGTTTTAGTCGCACTAAAGCTAACGTTTTAGTGTAACCCTCATTAGAAGAGGTACCATCCGATTTTCGGTATTTTTAAGCTTTTATTTAGATGATTCATTTTTATACCCTCTACTATAAAATGCTGCTGAGGTATAAATATAAACATATCGGTCTGTCCGTCTGTGGAAATCTTTCTAGCGTCCGAACTTACTTGCTGAATACAATTTTGGTCAAAGGTATTGTAGGTCGGCAGAACTGTATGGTATTCACTTGAGAACTGAATTGGTTTTAAGTAGGTATTTTGAGTTTCCAGATGCTAAAAAAGATTTCTCACAAATATTATTTTTAGATGTAGGTCCATGTTTTGGTGTAGCTCGCATAGACGTAATATATGATCGAAAATTATGTCCACGTTTTTGAATAGCCTCCATATAACTGTGCCGGCCGATTTCAGTTACTATTAAATTTTTACGGTACCGGGCGGTACCGTCCCAGCAAAACATCTTCAAAACTGCGTCATTTTTCGAATTTTGGAAAATGGATTAACGATTATTGTACGAACCGAACACTAACTAAACTGATGATCAAATAAATACAGCTTGGGAATTATATGAATGGTCATCAGAGCCGAATAATCCACCAAATATTAAAGAAATATTTTTTTCAGAAGATGATTATTTAAACACCAAAAAGGATTTGAATTTTAAATATGGAATGGCTAAAAGTATCGCGGGCACAAAAAACTTAATTCAGCAATACCCACAAATTCTGGAGCACTAATTGCTAAACCATTGTTAAAATCGCAGAATGAAGAAGTTTTTAAGATGTTTAAGATAAATTCCTAAATAAAACAACAAAACAAATGTTAAAAAATGTAATTCTGTATTTTTTTTTTTTTTTTGGTAAAATAACAAATATTTCGCACTGGTATAAAGGGAAAATGGTATTCACAATTTTTAAGAAATTTAGGAAAAATAGTAATCATTCGAATCCCACTACCAAATAGGACTTAAAATTGTTGTAATTGATCGTAGTTTCCCTGAAGGAAATGTCAATAGTGTATATATACTGACTTACTACTGACATTGTCAACAGTACTACTGACAAACTGTAGACAACTCATGTAATTTCCTATAGACATTTTGTATGAACGGGTCATTCGAAAGTCAGTACTGACATTGGAACTAGTAAGTCAGTAGTAAGTCAGTAGTTGCTGAGGAACCATGTGTTGACATTGGAGGTAGTGAATCAGTATAGACATTGAAGGTAGTTGGTCTGTTCTAGTACTGCAAGAATCTACTAATTTCTACTATTTTTTCTATAACATAAAGGAAAAATTGTTATCGTAGTAAAAATTTGTACATTCTTGCAGGTTCTGGAACAGAGCAAGTAAGTCAGTAGAGACATTGGAAGTAGTGAGTCAATAGAGACATTGAAGGTAGTGAGTGAGTCAATAGTACATAAAGGGTCATATGGAGACATTGGTACCAAATTTTTTACTATTATGTTTTTTGGATTATGGAATTTTTTATAGATTAAAAAGCTATATAGTGTGCTTAATAAGACGATGAACTTACATATACTTTTGTTTAAATAGTACATTTTATTAAAGAAAAACATATAATTATGAAAATACTAAAAAAATCCTTTTTATCTTTATAAAGGGCTAAACCCAGGATTCCACATAAGCACAAAATTGGTAAATAAAGTCAATATTTTCAAGGCTGTCTAACCAACAATAAAAAAATCGTGTGATTTATCTGCTTAAAATATTTCTTCTGCTGCACTAAACGTTTCATCAGGAGATTCGCTGAATATTGATATAGCATCTAGGAATTGAAATGAATAAACATGTATAAATAAGCATAAATAAACAAAATGTCCTTAAATTTGCTTACACATTACATTTGTATAAACATTGGAAAAATCTCGCAATCGATTTTGCCAAAAAAACCTTCAACCTTTTAACTCCTTATTATGCCGTGTCCAAATATCAGATGTAAGTTGCGTTCATCATTTCCAGCGATACGGGACAATATATTGGTCAGGCTCCACAATATTCCCTAAAGATTGCATAAAATGTCTAGTTGTCGAAGTTTCAACACAAATGTTGTCAGCCGCCTCAGAATTTTTATTTTGATATAGAATTGTCTATTTTTTCACTTTTCTGTTATTTTCCTTTCCTACGTTCCTTTGCTCATACTTGTTGTTATTAAAATTATATATTTTATTGATTTTTCACAAAAATAAAAACTTTTTTTTAACGAACCGCCAAAATTATTTTACGCCAAACAATTAAGAAAATGAAGAAAAAATAAGAAGATGCTTTGTTTGGCTATCAGTTTTCAATATAAACAATGCTTCTTCTTAGTAAGGTAAAAGTACCAATTGTTGACAACCTGTTGACTTTGCCACCATAATAGTAGACAAAGTGGTGACATGTCGACACATGTCCCCACGCTACCTACAGGGTTAATACAAAAAAATTTCAAGAAAATCGAAGGGGTCAATTATTGTTAAAAATTGATTTTAAATAGTAAATCACGAAAATTGCATCCAAGCCCACCGTGGGAAATTTGTTTCTATTTTTTATTAAATAGTTGATAAAACAAAAAAAAAACATACAAATAAAGATTTTTTCAAATTGGACCAATAATAAAGAAGTTATAAGTATTTCTTTGCATATGGTTTTGACAGAATTCGACTTTTTCAAGGCGCGATATCTCTGGAAAATATACTGAAATGTTTTGCTGATGAGCAGCATCACTACAACAAAAAATAAAGGAAATCAAAAACCTCATTTTAAAGAAGTGGGCGATTTCACTCAGAAATCCCCATACATATGCATTAGGCAAGGGGCGATTTGAAAACCTTAATGGGCCCTTCGCGTTTCTGATTCCTGGGATTGAACTGAGCAAAAAAGTCTACTGGACCATATGTCCACGATGAAAATCGAGCCTCCCGATTTTGACTTTAAGTTTTTTATCTACGTTTTTTTGACATCTTGGTATATAACAGCCAAATCATTGACATTTTCGAGCCAACACAGAGACATTAATTTTAGCCAAGGCAGTAATTAAGAACTCTCTAATACATCGCAAAAGCATTGGAACGCTTTTTCAGGCAGTTTTGGTCTTGAGAAGGTGCAAACTTTTCGAAAAATGTCGATAAATGGCACTGTGCTACAAAAGTTGACCAGAAAAATATTCAAGCGTTCTGATGCAAAATTCCATCGTGTTGGGATCCATGGAGAATGAAAATGCCTTTAGTTCGTTTGGGTCACTTCGTTTTATTTTTTTATAACGGTAAAAGTAGTGAAAATCTGGGTTTCTTACATATTCAAATTTAAACTGGCATATCTTCTTTTTCACAACGGATTTTAATTAAAGTCAAAATCGGGAGGCTCGATTTTCATCGTGGACATATGGTCCAGTAGACTTTTTTGCTCAGTTCAATCCCAGGAATCAGAAACGCGAAGGGCTCATTAAGGTTTTTTTCCTTCCACACAAATCGCCCCGGCCTAATATGCATTCTTCCGAATGAATTGAGATAGTGTTCTGAAATTTTTTAGAGACGTGTCTTTTTTATACCCTCAGCATTTATGCTAACGAGGGTATATACACTTTCATACGGGCAAAATGTGCCTCATCGAAGTAATGGTTTTAGACCCCAAGTATGTTTGGACGAAATGTGTTTCAGACAATTTGGAGTCGATTGAGCAATGTCCGTCCGTCTGTCTGTCTGGCTGGCTGGAGCGCACGATAACTCTCGAACGGATAAACCGATTCGGTTCAAATCTTGGCTTTCGTAATATTTTACACAAACTTAGTTTAAGTTCGAAGATGGGCTATTTCGGTCCACTCCTTCCGGTACCTCCCCCACAAAAGTTCGAAAATGTTCGGAAAATTTGTGCGCACGATAACTTTTGAAGGGAGTAACCGATTTGGTCCATACTATGCCCATCGTGAAATGTATACCTGACTTAGATAAGACTTCAATATGGACTCAATCGGTTAACTCTTTCGGGTACCTCCCACACAAAATTTCGGAAAAGTTCAGTTTAGAGCTATCTCTCGAATCACTTTGATTTTTGTGTTAGCAACTTTTATTCACTGCCCTCCATACGACGGTACAAGTTTCATCAGGGGCAAGTCCATACTTCCTGAGAAAATAGCCTGAAAGTTGCAAAAAACCCCTATGACACCGTGTGAGGTGGTTGGAGCGCAAGATAACTCTCGAACGGATCTGCCGATTCGGTCCAAAATTTGGCTTTAGTAATATTTTGTCCAAACATAGTTTAAGTTTGAAGATAAGCCATATCGGTCCACTCCATCAGGTACCTCCCCCAAAAAGTTCAAAAATATCCGGAAAATTGTTCGTACGGTAACTCTTGAAGGGAGTGACCGAATTGGTCTATACTTTATACATCCTAATGTATTTACCAGATATAGATCAGGTTTAAATATGGACTATATTTGTCCACTCCATCCGGTACCTCCCACACAAAATTTCGGATAAGTTCACTTTAAGACCTGACATCGAATCACTTTGATTTTTGTTGAAGCAACTTGCATTCGATGCCTCAATTACGATGGTAAACGTTTTTTAGGGGCAAGACCATACTTCTTGAGCAAACAGCCCGAAGAGTGAACAAACCCCCTATGGCACCATATGTAGTGACTGGAGATTCACTTCCATAACTGTCAATGTCGATCCATTCCTTTTAGTATCTCCTCCGCAAAACTTTTGAACTTTTAATCCTAATCAACATTTTTGTCCGTTCAAACGCCCAAATTTTTTAAAACCCCCTACGTACATACGTATTTTGGAAAAAAACATTGTTTCAATATACACATGCTGAGGGTATAACTCCGTCGGCAAAGCCGATTGATACTTTTTTACTTGTTACTTTTAAACTTCGCCACCGAAAAATTATGGACGCAGTTCCAGGTTTCATTATAGCCATCATATAACGGTACCATCCGATTTCGGGTATTTTGTATATTTTTAGCTACGTTTTCAGACCGATTTAGCTCTGATTTGGTTCCAAGTGCCCAAGTAACTTCGCTACCTAACATTGTGGGCAAAAAGGAAACTTATTACTTCATATGGTGGATGGTATAAAAAGTTCGGCCCGGCTGAACTTAAAGCTTTTTATACGCTCTACCATATGGAGGGTATAATTAAATTTGTCATTCTGTTTGTAACACATCGAAATATTCGTATGAGACCCTATAAAGTATATATATTATTAATCAGCATATGTCGCACAATAGTTCAGGAATCGATTTTCCTGGCCAAAAATCAAAATTTTGTTTTGTAAAAGATATTTAATTTCTATATGGGATTCGATAGTAAACATATTGAAACTAAGGAAACCAATAAATTAGGTAAAAATATTGGAATGTATGGGCGTGGTGTGCCCCTAAAGACGAACATTTTCACCATTTTTGTGAAATACGTAATTTTTGCAAATTTCTGGAGAAAGGCGTAGCTATTTCTCGGGAACTATAACAGATATTGTTTTCGTTGTTTATTTGGAAGGTAGGTAGGATTGTGGCCCTTAAAAATCGTTTTAGTAAATGACCGTAACGTCTACACAACATGAGCTACTTTATTTTTACTTAGGTACTAAATTTTATGAAATTCCAAATTTAGTGGACTAGAACTTTTGTGGAACAACTTAGAACAAAGCCCTGTTTTCACAGAAAGATGCCCAAAAGTCTCCTCTTTTAGTCCATATATACTTTTGTACCCGTCCCGTCCGTCCGTTTAACACTTTTTTTCAATTTATTGAAATTACATGGGTAAAAATGTGGGTTTTTCCACACTGTTTCCATATGAATTACAGCTTTTTGACAAAATTCACTTTTTTTTTGAGTATATGAGTTTTTATACGAGTTATATAAGTTTTATGAAAACACAAGGAGTATTTTTTTAATTTTTGAAAAAATTAAATTTTGTTGTAAAAATTTTCTTACAAATTTTCGAAAAAAAAATTTTTCGGCATTATTTTCGAATTTTTGTTTTCGTTTTTTTAGTAATTTTTTTGTTTATTTGTTGGTGTTTGGCCATCTTTAATACTTAGGAAGATATAAAAACCACAAAAACACTCATATTTTGATGAAAAATTGTTAAAAACACTCAAAAGTTTAACTTTGACCTTGAATTTCTCTGCAACTGCCAGACCGAATTTGACCACTTATAATTCGTCTCAAAGCTGATTGTGTTATCTGTCTAAAAAAAAAGAATTATGAAAATGTCTCTATCCGTTCAAAAGTTGCAGAATTTTGACCAGGAAAAACCGATTCTGAACCACTGTGTGTTGCTTTAAACATGTCCGTCCGTCTGTCTGTCTGTTGAAATCAAGATACATCTCGCAATTTAAAGATAGAGAGTCAATATTTGGTTAATAAGTTTTTATTACTTGTAGGATGGTTGGTATTGAAAATGGGATATATCTGTTCACTTTTTGATATAGCCCCATAGAACGGTACCTCCCGATATTCGGTATTTTGAAGGTTTTAGCTGCATTATCCCACCAAAACAGTTGAAATTTGTTACTTAGTCTTCGTTGAGGATATAAAACGTTCCACCTGAAATTTGTTGGTATAGGTCCACGCCTTAATATAGCCCCATAGAACGGTACCTTCCGATATTCGGTATTTTGAAGGTTTTAGCTTCATTATCCTACCAAATTGGTTGACATTTGGTAATTAGTCTTCGTCGAAATAAGCCTTGGCGCGGCGGCGGAGCTAAGTACCTTCGTAGATGAAAGGAAACTAATTGCTCCATTATCTTTCAATTTAATTTTGGTGGAGGGTATAAAAAGTTCGGTCCGGCCGAACTTAGCGTTTTCTTGCCTGTTTTAATTGTTCTATATATGTTAAGCTACTTTGCCGAAATATGTCCTGCATAAATTAAAATATGTACCAAAAATTAAATATATGGTCAATTTCATCCGCCAAATACAATCCTGCGAAAAATTGCCAAATAGGCGGCAATAATTGACTGACATCACGGATGAGGGTCAAGTCAGGTTCCGATTTTAAATGCCATGAGGGACACATCGCTGAATTGGTGTACCTTTTCGAATTGTATATAACAAAGTTGGTCTGCGACAAATATTTCGCGGGGTTACATGAAGTTTCGGCAAATCAATCTTATAATACCCTTTACACATTATGGGATACGGAATAGTATTCTATAGTATTGTGAAGCTAAATAATGTAGAACAATTTCCATTAAAGACTTCACAATTGTGCCAATTTTTATGAATTTGTGAATTATAAAATAAATATGTACGAGTATGTATGTCAATTGTTTTCGTTTTTCTTGCAGCTGTTTGTATTCTAAAATGACATTTTATTTTGTTACCCATAAAATATGTGCAGTGTAAATATTTATTTAAAGTAAAATATGTTTTTGTAAAACTCGGCGAATATGCTCAAAAAATCCAGAGTAGAATTTGCACAAATATTTGTATATTGAAATAATAATAAAAATTTTGTTTTTTTTTTTTTTGTTATTCAACGTATTTTTTGATAGCTGTACATATTTAGTTTTGTTGTAGCTTTTTGCTGTTGATGTTTATTTAGTTTCTGTTGCTGTGCTGTTTTTTTTTTCATTTTGTTCAGAGGAAAAACTTCAACTAAAAGTTCAATTACCTTCCGTTTGATGGTAGTGGGAAACCGTCCAGTGTCCATGAAATTTGTGGCGTTGGATTTCCGGCTGCTGAACATTTCAAACTTACTGCCGGACCCGGCTGTAATGTTTGCTCAATAAAACTGTACAGTAAAACGGGTGGGGCATCTGTAAATAGAAAAAAGAGAGAGAATGAAAACAAACAAATAAAACAAAACAAATAAAGCGCCAATGAACAGTAGCTGTACTACAATGAAAAATACAATGCATGGGAGAAAAAGCTACATTAACACCAGCACCATAGCTAGCAACTAATGGATGTAAGCTAAATTAATGGTGAGATTACCTCCTAATTGTAGTTCAGCAGTTGCTTGAAATGTATCACCCTCTGGTCGTCGAACCACGCATTGATACATGCCACGATTTTCACGTCCCACACGTGGTACAATTAGGGTGTCCTCAATGCGACCAGACGATGGTAGTTGACGGCCATCTTTGTACCAAAGAATATTCTGCATGCCCACCGGACTGCCATTACTGGTGACGAGACAACGAAACTCCGCCGTTCCGCCCATATGAACACTAAGAATATTTGGTTGTATTTCGACTTGAATTGGTGTTGCCACGGAAAGGCGTAATTCGGCACTAGCCTCACCACCCACATTGCTGGCTGTACATTTGTAAACACAGAATCTTCACCGGTTACAGCTTCAATTGCCAAAATAGGTCCCAGCAAACGAATACGTGGACCACTGAGAACAGGTAAAGGGCCGGGTCCATTGTGTGTATACCAACTGAAATGATAAGGAAATAAGAATTTGTAAGAAAATATTGAAGATACTGATTAAACTGTGAGAAGCTGTGTGAAACGTGTAAATTGGGGAGATGAGATTACGATTTTTTCTCCAAAAAAAAAAAAAAAAACTTTCCTGTTGAGTTAGGAAATAATAAAATGTTTCTTAATAATGACTAAAATAATATTTGTCTTCACCTATGATAAAAATTAGACATTGATCATATAAATTGATCATAGAAAAACAGCTTAATGACAGGATCTGTAGTTCGACTGCAGCAGATGTTCAATATAAAGGTCAGCATACACCCAAGTTAAGCATCATGCGCTGCATCATAGTCTTTACATTGTCATGCTCCATGGGACTGAATCACCAAACTTCGAATAATTTTTTGTGGAGGATTTGATGAAACGAGATTAAGGAAATATATGGCTAACGGGACTACGTGCAGTTTCTCTTCCACCTCACTCACGTATTCCGATACTTCACTGAGAGGAATGATATCCCTTTTCTCGTGTCATTCTAACCCTTCTTGCATTTATTCTGATGTCTAAAAAATCGGCGTAAATTTTGTTCATTTACGTCTTATTCATGTGGTGATCCTGGGTTCAGTATCCAATTATACCGCGCTGAAGATTTTAAAGTACTATCTGTAGCTCTGACATACTTGAAAAGCAATGAATTCCCAATCAGCAATCGCAAAAATTCGCTAATTAGCATTACCGATGCCAATGTTGGGAGCGTGCGAGTTTTAAAAATCCTCTCACTAAGATTCATCCTCTCTAATTGTTTATACCCTCCACCATAGTACGGAGGGTATATTAAGCTTGTTTTTATATCCTCCACCATAGTATGACGAGTATATTGAGCTTGTTTTTCCGTTTGTAACGCATTAAAATAATCATTTGTGACCATATAAAGTATATATATTCTTGCTCAGGATAATACCCTGAGTCGATATAGTCATGTCCGTCTGTCAGCCTGTTGTAATCAGTCTAGCGCCCGCAATATATGAGCTAGAAAGCTATATTTTGGCGCCCAAATGTCTTTTTTCCATAGGCAGCAGTTCGAAGATGGGCTATATCAGCCCACGGTTTGGTATAGCCCCCATATAAGGGTACTTCCCGATTTCCAGTATTTTCAAGCTGCATTTTTCCCCCGAACTACCTGTAAATTAGCATTTGAGGTTCCCAGAGGTCACAAAATATCCCCATCAAAAAAAATTTAAATAGGTCCATGTTTCGACATAGTCCCATATAACGGTACCTCCCGATTTTCTGTATTTTGATGATTTAAGCTAATTTTTTGACCAAGCTACCTGTAATTTAACATTTGAGGTTCCCAGAGGTCGCAAAATATCTCCACCAAAAATGTTCAACATAGGTCCATATATCGGTATAGCCCATATTACGGTACCTCCCGATATTCGGTAATTTGGGGGGTTTAGCAACATTTTTTGACCGAACTGCCGGTAACTTAACGTTTGTGGCACCCATTGTCTCAAAATATCTCCACCAAAAAATTTAAAAGTAGGTCCACGTTTCGGCATAACCCCATATAACAGTACCTCCAGATTGTCTTTTTTCCATAATCAGGCAGTTCGAAGATGGGCTATATCAGGTCACGGTTTGCCCCATAGACCCATATAAGGGTACCTCCCGATTTCCGGTATTTCAAGGGTTTTAGCTACAGTTTTTGTCCGGGTGCAACCGTGGAGCAATGGTATGCACACCCGCCTTGCACGATAAAATCGTGGGTTCGATTCCCTGGTCAGTCAACAGCAAAACATTTTTCAATGGTGGCAAAATATCCCTCGGTAATGTTGGCGACATTTCCTGAGTATTTCAGCCTTGTAAAACTTCTCTACAAGTGGTGTCTTAGACACGCTGTTCGGACTCGGCGATAAACAGTAGGTCCCATATCATCATTTGAGAGAAGTCTCCCCTGTCCCTTCTGTGATGGTTTGTGGAACAATTATTTTGCCCGAACTGCGTGTAACTTTGCATTTGAGGTTCTTAGAAATCACAAAACATCCCCACCAAAAACCGGTACCTCCTCATAACCTCCACACAACACATCTCCACCATTAACGGTCAACATAGGTCCACGTTTTGTTATAGCCCCCATATAACGGTACCTCCCGATTTTCGGTATTTTGAGGATTTTAGCTACTTTTTTGACAGAAGTACCTGCAGTTTGAGGTTTGTTGCTTCCAGTTGTCACAAAACTACTCTACAAAACATTTTTTACGGAACTACATGTAATTGACCCAATGGTGTTTGTTAGTTCACCTATCGGGCGCATCCCCACGGTCGGATAGGGGAGGCGGATGATCGCACTAATTTTTTCTAGATCTAGGGAATTTACTTTGTGACTAAACCTGTTCCGGAAATCCCAGTTAAGGAGCATTGCAAAGCTCACAACACATAAGAAACAGCTGTCTGGGGCTCAACGGCGCAAGTTCAGGAAGCAACGGACAATCAAAAAACTAAATCGCAAGGTGCTCCCAAAGGGATCATGAACACTCCTTCCACTTCTTCGAAAATGGCGAAGAGAATCAGATCTCCCGAAGAGCAGAACACTGCAAAGCCGACAAAGAAGAAAAAGAGCTCCACATCTCCAAACGTTTCGAGTGGACCGCGTCAAGAACAACGCAAAGGAAACTGTTCCGAGAATCCTTTGGCATAGGGCGACAAAGTCAACTCGAACGTGAAGACGGTGTGCCCAGCCGCAGAATCGACTGCAGTGTCTGGGGATTCTGCTAAGAAATCCCGGACCCGGCAGAAGGGAGTTGCGGAGAATGGTAGAGAGCCGCCATCTTACGTCAAGGTAGCCAAGAAACGCTATAGGGACGAACTCAACTATGCAGTGGTCGATACCGATAGAGGTTCCGTAAAGCTAACCCAAAGACAATCTTCCAGCAATTGAGGAAATGGTCGAGAATAAAATATTGGATTACATAATGAATGGAGGTGATCCAAATTATCAGCAGCGGGTTCAAAGGGGACGTGATGGTGTTCCAATTTGCTCAGCATGCAAACGTTGCCTCCCTCAAGGATATTATCTGCAGCAGAATACCTCACTGGAAAACGTCAAACTCAAATTTGTGAGAAAGACCAAATTCCTCAACTAACCCAAATTCCTCACCTCAAGTTCGAGAAGGAACGCTTGCTCGACGGTAATCGGCGTAAACAAGGAAGGCAAAACAAACAGCAAAGAAGTTTTACCTCCTAGCAAAAATGAAAATGAGTCGATGCTGTAATCACCGACCCCCAAGAAGCCCGTTTACTGGAGGACCAATGATTGAGGTCATTTATATAAACCTCCATCAGAATGAGAGGGCAACCATGGACTGATGGAACAAATATATAATATATAATTGTTCAACAAACATCCCAGCCGGGACAAGGTAGACTTCTCTCATATTAATGAGTGCACGCCGATTCATATTAGCTCAATGATATGGGACCTCCTCTTAATAGCCGAGTCCGAACATGGCTGAAAATACTTAGGAAATGTCACCAACATTACTGAGGAGAATTTTGCCACCGTTGAAAATTTGATGTTGCCTGGCCTGGGAATCGGACCCACGACCTTCTACGTACAAGATGGGCGTGTATACCATTACACCACGGTGGCACACATGGAGCAAATTAATACAGGTAAAATCCATATTGAGTTGATCCAGGAACATTGGACTATTCAGAACAAGATCTCTGGACTAAACCATATAAACAACCAACTGTTTTATGCAAATACGGGGTCTCGACCGATAACCTGTATAATACGCCGCAAAAACTTATGTTTTATTTTCTCTCGTGGTTCGACGGAACTCTAGCACAAATGCCGACTGGATACTATTGTTGTTATACAAACAGCTCCATGCGTTGTCCATGTGGGACAACGTGACTGGGTCTTTTTATTAAAAAAAACAGAGACTGAAATATCTCTTCGTTTGCCAGACCATAATGCCTACTTATCCCTATGAAATAGGGAGGAAATAGGGAAAACCACAAAAATCCAATGGAGAGACCCAAATGGGGAAAAAAACTAAAAATCTAGGTTTACAAGTCACCACTGTTTATAAGCTTATCAGCACAAAATTAATTGTGCAGATAACAGCATGTGCAGGGCATGCAGTGAAGATGAAA